>NC_056734.1:401148130-401168130 GCF_019279795.1 Protopterus annectens | reverse complement strand
GACTATTTTCTTTTCTTTCAAGGAAGATATAGGTTATGTTGAAGGATTAATGTTCAAGGCTGACAACACAGTAGTTACCACAAAAGTGAGTTGTAGTTATCCATAAACTGAAAATAAAATGCTTGTGAGGGAACATAAATCATATTGAGGATGACTGCCTTTGTTCCACCCCATAAAAAAGATAGTGATTTTCAGTGTACCCATACGGTGCTAATTTGGGATGAAAGTGAAATGACAAATGAACACAGTCATATTTCAAGGTGTTCCTGTCAGCCCTGACCCCAAAGGCAGACACCTTCTGTGTACCCCTTTGAAGTCAAACTTGGATGAAAGTAAAAGATAAAATCAAGCACAGCATATTTAAACTTATTGCTGACAGCTGTACATGACCAGTATACCTCCTTTCTCCTACCCCAGAAGATATCCACTGGTACATACATCTGATTTCATTGTAAAGAAAGTGAAAAAAAACACATGTATTTCATTCCAGCTCATTGCTTCTACATAGTACACTGACCCTAGACAAGCTATAGTGACATTCTTTACAAATCTGAGGTGTGATTTTTGAGGAAAGTTAAAGAAATAATGACCACACTGTCCCCAGCCAGTGCAGAAGCTGCAGTGACATTCTGCACATATCTCTGAAATCTGACTATGAGGAAAATTTAAAAAATAATGACCACAGTATCCCCAGCCCCAACACAAACTATGGCAGTCTCCTTGCCCACTTCTGACTGGGGATACTTTTAGACTAGGTGGGCCCATACCTGAGGACTAAGTCACTTATACAACCAGGAATGATGGCACCCTAGAAGCTCTGAGGTTCTAGATATTATGTGATGTATTTTATTGTTTAGTTTTTCACTACCCAGGACATTTATATGTGTACCCCTTCAATATTATTTTTACACACCTTACTACCTTTGACAATCCAAATCTATCACTAGAGACACACACACACACACACACACACACACACACACACACACACACACACACACACACACACACAGACACACACACACACACACACACACACACACACAGACACACACACACAGACACACACACACACACACACACACACACACACACACACACACACACACACACACACACACACACACACACACACACACACACACACACACACACACACACACACACACACACACACACACACACACACACACACACACACACACACACACACACACACACACACACACTCACACACACACACACAAACACACACCCCGCCACCCACACACAGACACACACACACACACACACACACACACACACACACACACACACACACACACACACACACACACACACACACACACACACACACACACACACACACACACACACACACACACACACACACACACACACAGACACACACACACACACACACAGACAGACACTCACACACACACACACACACACACACACACACACACACACACACACACACACACACACACGCACACACACACACACGCATACACACACACACACACAGACACACACACACACACACACACACACACACACACACACACACACACACACACACACACACACACACACACACACACACACACACACACACACACACACACACACACACACACACACACACACACACACACACACACACACACACACACACACACACACACACACACACACACACACACACACACACACACACACACACACACACACACACACACACACACACACACACACACACACACACACACACACACACACACACACAGACACACACACACACACACACACACACACACACACACACACACACACACACACACACGCACACACACACACGCACACTCACACACACACACACACACACACACACACACACACACACACACACACACACACACACACACACACACACACACACACACACTCAGACAGGGAGATGAGAGCTGTAAGAGGGCGCCACTACTCACTGTACCACTTGTTGCGTTCCTTTCTCCACACATCTTTCCCAGACCACCAAAAATAACCACTTATTATTTACAGTGCTGTTTGACAGTGATGCTGAGTGGAAGAAATTATAGGTTCATAGTTAAGTACTAGGGTAGCTGCCCTTGCAGGCCATTTTAAGCATAGCCAATTTCCCTTTTTGTACTCAAAATAACCTAAGCCATTTGGTTATAGATTGCCTTATCCATCCCATGGCTGATGATTATATATTACCCCAATGAGAATACTGGGATCATACCAGAGATCATTTGAAGGAACCCATGCATGTGATAAAGTATTTAGGACATGGCTATGTCCATGAGCAGTACGGGGCAGTCCTGTAGTAAATTTTCTGACTCTCATCCATCAAAGTTGTGCTTGAAAATGGACAGGGATGAACTTTGTTTTCTGTGGATGGGGAGTCTGTCCCACAGCAGTGGTATCCTCTGTGAGATATACCTGTCTCTTCATATCATTTTGTTGAAATTGCAAAAGAGATTTAGATCCCTAGACCAAGTATTTCTGATGTCATTTGACTTGCTGATGTAAGTCCATCAGTAATGGGTTAGAGGATGCCTTGTATGCCAGAATCAGGTCACCTTTTAGCAGTTTGTAGGACAATGAGCATAGTGACAGGGTTTTTAGCCAATCCATGTAGGATATGTTGTTTATCCTTTACCCTTTTAGTAAAGTATCTCTGTGGGCATTCCAGGTACTGCATGTGTCTGGATAGATACATTCCAAAGTGGACATTATTTTCAATGATTGGCCTAATGAACGCTGAGTAAAGGGGTGGAATAACATAATCCCTTTGTTTATAAGCTAAGCAATATAGAAGGATTTTCTTACAATAGACACATGACCACAGAGCTGGATCATAGTCAAATGGGGTCCTAGGCAAGGCAATAGACCAGACCCCTCCCATTGTGGTGTCCTATTACTTGAATTTGCCTCTCCCTCAAGATACCAAAACACTGCTCAAAACTGACAGCGTGTATATTATTTTCATCTTTACTTTTGAAATTAAGACAAATATATGGATTAATTTAAAATTTTTAATTTAAATATCCTTTGTTGACTAGGTTAGTCCCACTAGGCTAGCACAGTCTTTTCAGGGAAGACCCGGCTGATATTTATAATACTGAGGAAATTTGGCCAGGCCGTTGAGAAACTTCTTCCTACTCTTTTTGATAGCTCAAATGGCTGTAAAAGATCTCACGACACCTACTGTTAATGTAGACAGATGTGGCCTGAGTTTAACATCTCATCCAAAGGATGATATACTCAGGAGTGCAACACTCCTCCCCACCTTTAAAGTGCACCACACTATCAGCAATCCATATGCAATGTGTGGGAGTAGAACCCACAACCTTCTGGACTAAAGCCAAGTATGCTACTTCTTCTATTATCATTGCTTTTAAAATTTCTGACACAAACAATGATGGCCATTTGCTAAAGAAAACAATTGTACATTGAAAACAGACTTAGTATGAGCAACAATAAACTTCTCTTGAAACTCACAATTCCTTGAAAAAGCACTGAAACTCATATTCCTTGAAAATGCACTGAAACTCATATTCCTTGAAAATGCACGGAAACTTACATTCCTTGAAAATACACCCTTGGTGAGTAAGTGAGCAGTCTGGTAGTTGATGCAGAGGATTCTGGTTCTTGTCTCTTCTAACAAAGGTACATGGTTTGAATCTGAGCAAGTTAATTAACTAACCTGCCATCCCTAACTAGGACATTACACTCACAAATACAGAAGGAACACTCATCTCTTCAGTTCCAGGTTCTCTGTTCTTTAATGGTAGCAGTTCATTTCCAACAAGATTTGCTCATTTTTAATTTGCATGAAAGCAGCAGCAGGATGTTCCAAAGTTTAAATCCACATTGCTGTGTGTGTATTGAACTACAGATGCACACACAGATGCAACGTGCATCCTTAAAAAAGAAATCGCACAGAAGGAGATTGCATCCTTAAAGAAGAAATTTAATTTTTTTTAATATTAAAAATTAAATGTTGTGGCAGCCTTCCAGCCAGTGGGCCATCTGCAGCTGTCTAGGTCACCTAGTGCTGGACCTGACTCTGCGTGACTAACTCGTTGCTCTTGTAGACACTTACATACACTTCAAACCACCCACTTGCACATGCATACACAAATATTAGGATTAATTGCCAGAAGTGCTGTTGCATGTCTCATGTATTCAAATGAGACTGAGGCTGGGTATGCATTCAAGTCATTTATTATACATGCACACATCAGGTGCTGTAACTTGTACATATTTACACAATTTATACAATTTGAGTAAGAGTCTACTAATACCAAGTAATGTTGACCATTCCATTTGAAAATATCTATAGTAACAGTCGACCATGGTAATTCAGGAATTTGGTGTAGACGAAGCAGTTCTTTTTGTTGATTTAGTTTGGAGCTGTTGTAAATTGAACATGCTAGAGTTTCCTTCTCTATATCATTTGACATGGAAGGCCAAAATACAATGCCTCTTGCCCTGCTTTTGGTTGAATCAGTACCTGGGTGACCACAATGCAAAATATTGATATATTCCTGTTGTAATGCTGAAGGAATTACCACTTTTGGACCTTTCGTGATGATTCCATCTTCCATCATGAGCTCATCTTGGTAAGGAATATACTGCTGAATGTTAAGTGGTAAACCGGTTTGTTGTGTTGACCATCCTTGACTGATGTTTTTTTAGCTTCTGGAGAAACAAGTTTGAAGCTATGTGATTTCTGAGTTCATCAAGCCATGATGATAAAACATTTCTGACTTGCTGTTTCATTTTCCTGCTGCTCTGTCATTTGTCTGGGTGTGCCTACCAAAGCATCTGCAAGGTACAAGTATATGCCCTTTTTGTAAACTATATTGAAATTGCACTTTTGCAATTTTTAATACTGAGTGTTGCAATCATGCTAGGGTTGTATGAATTGGCTTTTTCAAAATTGTCACTAGTGGTTGGTGATCGGTTTCTATTTGGATAGGTCTGCCATAAATATAATCATTAAACTTTGAACATGTGAACACTACTGCCAAAAGTTCTTTTTCTATTTATGCATAACTCATCTCTGTTTGAGTTAAAGTTCTGGATGCATAGACTACTGGTATGCCTTCTTGAAGACATGCTGCACCAAGACTATACTTTGAAGCATCACAAGAAAGAGTTACAGGTTTGTGAACATCATAATATGTCAATGTGGGTGGACTAGCAATTTTCTTCTTCAGAATACAAATGCTCTTTGGTGTTGTTCCAACAAAGAGCAGTTTACATTTTAGCATGTCAACTCATGTAATGGTGCCGAAAGCTCACTCAAGTCTGGGATGAACTTTCCCAAATAGTTGACCAGAAAACATTGTAAAGATTTCACATTCTCTGGAACTGGCATTTCCACAACTGCTGTTTTCTAAGACAGATCTGGTTGTAAGCCAGGACTTGTAAACAAATGTCCCACATAAGTAACTTCTTTCAGTTTGAATTTACATTTCTGAGGATTCAGTTTGAGATTTACTTCACGGGCGTGGTCTAGAACTTTCCTGAGATTTCTGTCATGTTCGTTTTCACCATTGCCTTCAACAATAATGTCTTCTACTATACTAGCACATGGATAACCAGAAAAAAATTGTTCCATGGCAGGTTGAAAGACTTCACTGGCAGAATTAATTTCAAATGGCATTCTTAAAATTTGTATTTACCTAACTGTGTACTAAATGTGGGTAAAAATGAAGATGTGAGATCCAGTGAAATTTGGCAAAAAGAGCTTTTTGCATCTAAGACTGAAAAAACAGGAGAATTTGGCATAACAGCGGCTACCTCTTCTGCTGTACACATTGGAGGATGAGGATGCTTAAGTGCTTTGTTTAAGTCTCATGGAGCAATACACATTCAAATATCATCTGAGCTTTTATTATGAGCTAGGCCATGGAGGAGTAAGGACACGTAAATTCAACATTTTGTCTAGTTCTGTTTTTACTTTACTCTGCACTGCCACTGGAATCTTTCATGCTGGTCTGACAACTGGACTTACTTCATGGTTCAACTTCATGGAATATGTGAATGGAAGTTTGTCAAGCTTATCTTTGAAAATATCAGCATATTCACTAAAAATATTCTGTTTAAAACTATTGTTATTCAGACTGATATGGTGGACCTCTTTATTAAATGAAATCAGTCCCATTCTCAGACTGTCTTTGAGGCCTAACAGTGACTGCACTTGTCTTTTGACTATGTAAAACTGCAAGTCATAGCTGTTTTCATCAGAATGGCATGAAAGAACTACTGCGCCATCAGTTTGAATCTCTTCACTACAATTAGTAGCTAGTTTTGCACACTTTGCTGAATTAAGTTTCTCACCAGCTTTTACATTAGAAGACATTTGTGCTGACACAACATTGCACTTAGATCCAATGTCTACTTTAAGTTCTACAGGTTTCCCATTAATTTGTAGAGTACAAAATATTTCACTCTTTGCTGACAACTGATATCTACTGTATTACTGTTTCATCGCTCACAAAGACATGCCCAACATAGTAAGTTTGCTCACAGCTTTTGGAATTTGCTACAGTCTCTATCTGATCTACTTGCTTCTTCGGGTACTTTCTTTTAATACAAGTTTGCGACACTTGCAAATCCTTTCGAAATTATTCCACGTTTTACATTTGTGACATTGCTGACCAAAAGGTAAACATTTTTCTCATTTATGTTCATGACTGCCTCCACAATTGCAAGAGTTAACAATAAGGTTGGGTGCGGCACTGCCTCTCAGTTTATTTTTCATTTTAACTTTCTGCTGCATATTGTCAACATTCGGACTAGCAGATACTGCAAACATGCTTTTCTCATTTGTAAGCGTATTTGTATGCTTTTCTGTAATCTCATGTATTTGACAAATCTCAATGGCTTTGCTCAGTGTTAATTCACTATTCATTATTAACACCACATACAAGTCGTTTTTTATCAACTCATCTCATAGATCACCAAAGCTGCATGTTTTTGCTTTATTTCTTAAGTCGGTATTATATGCTGCAATAGTTTCACCAGGCTTTTGATTTCTCATGTAAAATTTGTGCCTTTGCATTGTAATATTTGTTTGAGGGTTACACATTTCTCTAAATTATCATTTTAAGCACTTAGGATCTTCCCATGTTTCAGCCTGTATCACAATATGGCATTTTTTCCTCTGCCCTTCATACATGGCAGGTACATACACAAATGAACATTCCAACTCAATGGCCTCTGAGCCAGCTAAATTGAGAAGTATAAATGCTCTTATACATGCATCTTTATCAGAAAATGCAGCCTGTATGAATATATCATATTCTTGCTCAAGCAATCAAGAGTTCTCAGCAATATTATTATCAAACACTAGTGGTTCAGGTTTGAGAAATCCTTCTGCCATAATAACAAAGTTCTTTTAAACATAAGTATAGACCAGGTACTTGTGATGTTGCTCAAGTGCACAACAACCTCTCCAAAAATGCTTTACTTTAACACTGCAAATATTTTGACAACTCCTGACACTTCAGACACTTTGAAATGTCTTAGTGCAAAAAAAGACGGACATTGTGAAACAATTTGGACATTTTAGCCTTTTCAACCACTTCAGAGATTATTTCAAACACTTTAAATTTTATGCCGCTATCTCGGACATTTTGAACATGTTGGAAATTATTTTGAACACTTTGAATGCTACACCACATGTTTGGTGACTGAAAATCATTTGAAATTAATTTAAGTACCTTTGAATAATCACTGACCTGTTTGCCTCATGGTTTGCGAGCTGCTTCAGATTAGGATCCCATTCTGATACCATGTTGTATGTCATGTGTATTGTGCATTCAAATGAGACACTGTGGCTGGGTTTGCTTTCAAGTCATTTATTATACATATCAGGAGCTGTAACTTGTACATGCACTTTATACTTCATATGCTTTCTGACTGACTTGTTACTTCTAACACACACACACACACACACACATGTGCATCTCCATTCAAGCTTAAATTCACACTGACTGACTACACAAAATGGAACTGAACAAAATGGAATTGATCTCGCACATGCTCAGTAAGTTGTATGCACGTGCTGTCTAGCCACAGTGGCTGGCCAAGTTCAATATACACACTGATCTACGAGTGCTTGTGTGTTTGATAATGTTGGACTTATAAAACCTGAGCAAATAAAATTCCAGTTATGCTAGGAAGAACACCATTTCACATCCCCTCTAAGGTAGAGGCTATCCTAAAATGGATGCATCTCCTTTGGGCAATTGAAAAGGATGTGCAACTTAAAGACTGGTGTGTAAGCAAAAATAACATGAGAAATGAAAAATATTGTGCTAATCTAAAATGTTTAAATGATGCAGTCAAAAGTTTGCCTAACTTGAAGACTTAAACTGAGGCATGGTCAGGATGTGCTCCATATTAGATGCATCAAAAGGGTTTTGGAAAATACCCCTTTTCCCAAACAGCAGAAAGTTAACCACATTTGTTAATCTCTTCTATAATCTTGTTATCACACATCAAAAATGTACCTAAATTGTATAGATCTGCTCCAACATGTTTTGAAAACAAAAATGAGTGTTATTTTCCCCTAAACCACCCAAAAAAATCTCAGGTTCATCTGGATTCCACTCATTCTCCCATTAAAAATTTATTCTATATCATCTTATTTTATCGCATTCCAATTATGTGAATAGCAAAAATTAACACACATTTTTACTGGGAAACATTAAGACACATAATTTTACTATTGATAAGTTACTTAAATTCAGTTCCCATAGTCATAACACAATTACAAAATCTAGCCTGTCAATGGGCAAAATGTACAAGGTTAAATCATTCTTAACAGTTAAATCTAGAGTCTCCATTAGTAGATCCTTCCTTCTACCTTGCATCAGGTGACCCATTATGTCTACATTAATGTAGCCTCAGCACTTCATCTATGAAGCCCTGAACATCATGTCGATGAGGTCTCAATTCATCAAGTTCGGTTCTTTGGGAGCTCAATGTTGCAAAACTGTTAAGTGTTTTTGCTAGGAGACAACTGTCCCCTACACACTTCATCATACCTCTCAGCCTCTGAGAGCAAGAAATCTGGATATATCCATAAATAACAGGGGGAAAAGGCCCAGAAATAGGGACATGTTTTAAATATTACTGTTAACAAACTTAGAAAGTTGACAGAATAACATATTTTGCATTAGCATGAATTTTCTAAACGGTGCAATGTCTGAAACTCAAGTGTCTGTCATTATTTTCTGACTTCAGTGCTCAATGATTTGCCAATAATTTACCAAAAAACTATTTTTTTTTGACGAACAGACAAAAATATGCAGCAAAAATTTGGACATTCGGCAAAAATCACGACAGTTGAGACGTATGCACCCCACCTAGTGGGTAAGTCCCTCATATTCCTTGAACTTCTATTTGTCAGCTCTATGGTGCCTTAAACAGGGGGAAATGAGAGAAGAGCACAAACATCACATGTTTGCAAACTGTAGTGGCCGTGATTCCGCTGTGAAAAACTGTGATCAGCGTCAAGGATTTGAGCTTTGTCCACATCCACTTTGCACTTGGAGTGTCAGCAATCCTTACTTCACCACTTCAAAACAAACTGGGAGAAGAGTGTAATATAATTCTTTGCTTCGCTTCTGCCCTTAATAGTCATGCTGAACCTGTGTCTCAGTGCTTGATTTCTATTGGCTGGAACAGAAACGCTACTGCAACACTACACAGCTGTGCATGGTTCAGAGACGTCTACACTTACAGATCATTATCTGAGGACATTATTTGGAGGAATCATCCAATGGACTCTTAGACAATCTACTCACCATATTGCTAAGTCATTCAGTAAATATGGCAACTCAATGTTTTGCATCTGCTTTGCTAAAGTTTGGGACAATCTCCCACCCAAGATAAGAATTACCAGACAGTTGCACATTGAAAATCAGTCTATCTTTACACTTTGTTAATGACTGGAAGTGGAAGTGTGGCATCACTTGAGAGCACCTTACTATTGCTAAGCTATTTCCATATATCCATTGCAAAATGGCCCTTGCTCTGTGTGTCTATGGTATGTGTCTCCTGACATATGCTATTCTGATGTTATTTCTACTGTGATTATTTGCTGTTCATAGTATTTTTGCTGTATAGAAGCTACTGCATCTAACACATTCAAGTATTTATTTTGCTGTATAGAAGCTACTGCATCTAACACATTCAAGTATTTACTAATTTTTTATGTTGATATTATTATGATTCTGGTGTGTGTGTGTGTGTGTGTGTGTGTGTGTGTGTGTGTGTGTGTGTGTGTGTGTGTGTGTGTGTGTGTGTGTGTGTGTGTGTGTGTGCGTTACTGAATGCTACAATACTACTGTGAATTGTTGCTTTCATGTTTTTTGTCCTGTTGTAATCTCCCATTGAAGGGCAACCACACAACTGGACATTCTCAGTTGACAAATGTAAATAATACATATACATATATAATACACACATACATAAATAAACAATTCTTACTGGTGAGGATGTGGTGGTGTTTATCCATTTGTATTTCCTTTAGATCATGAATGTTTCACTCTCACAGTTTGCCATCTTCACTTATGTATAGATACTATACAACTTAAACTTCCGATATTGATTACTAATGTTATATTATATCTTGGGCTAACTTTTTTCACTCCATTTTTTATGGCTCTGTATGGGTCCACTTCTGACTCTGGAAATACCGAAATATCAAATTTCAGTATCTTGAGACCAGAATGCCAAAAGTAAAGTTGTGCGAAACTGTATATTGTCGAATCTGAGTTTGCCGAATCTGCAGTAGTTGTTGTGTGGTCTGTTTTTCTTAGTGTGATGTCTCTTTATGGTTTAGTGGTTTCTGGGTTTTGAACACGGTTCCCAATGTGTGGTTATGTTTTTGAGATTCAGGTAGGTTTTTAGTTTGTAAGGGTTTTGGGTAGAAATGTAATTTGTTTTAGTTTTTTTGAAAGTTTTAGGAGTAGGTTATGGTAGGTAGGTGAGAGTGTGTGTAATTGTTGAAACTGGTAATTTTTTGTACACGTGTAGTATGTGTGTTTCTCGTGTATATAAGTGTGACAGTGTGCAATGGGAGTGTAGGGTGCTTAAAAATAGGTTTGTTTTTTTTCATGTTAGTGCAACCACGCAGTTGGTATATATAAGTAGCGGGGTGCAGGGACGCAGCCCCCGACATGGGGGGGTGCAGGGGGCTTGCCCCCTGCTTAAACAGGTCTATATTAAATAAGCAAACGCTTAAAAAAGCAAACACTTATTCATCTGCCCTAGTTCAGCGAATGCTGAAAATGCCAAACACTCTGAACAGCAATTCTTTTTCCCAGGGGAAAAAAAAAACACTGTTCCACAAAAAAAAAACCCTTAAAACAGTATTTAATGTGGGGGGCAAAGCCCCCCACACCCCTCTACTTAAATATGCCAACTCTGAGATCGCACCACAGTGGAGGAAATGGCAAACTCCTGAAACCGGCCCAGCAATTCTGGGTGTTTGGGATTTTCAGCGTTCACTGAAATAGGTTCGATGAATCAGCGTTCACTTTTTAAGCGTTTGCTGATTCAATATATACCTGCTTAAACATATGGTTGTGTTATTTGTTTTGAGTTTGTTTGTTTTTGTGTTTTTATGTTGGGGAGGGTTGGAGGTTTACTTGTGTTCTTTTTTTTTCGATATTTTGAATGTCGATATTGTGAATTTTCGTTTCTCTGGACGTTTGGTATTCTTGTCTCGATATACTGAAATTTGATATTTCAGTATTTTGAGATTCGCAAGTGGATCCGTCTGTATACCTGGTTTTGGACTTGTTTTTCTATTTCTTTATAAATTAGTTCTAGGCTAATTACCCTTCTGGGCCATTTTATGCCTAGTCAATTTTTTCTCAAAGGTGAGGATCAAACCCTATATTTTATGTCTGCAGGACAAACACTTTAACCATTATGCCCAACCCTTCCACATTTCTTTTGAATATGTATTTATTTTATTTCTTTTAACATTTTATTTTCCAAAATTAATAGCATAAATCACTTTTATAACTCATTTTGTGTTATTTGGATTTTAACAGCTTAAATAAAGTAACATTGTTCTCCTTTTACAGCTCTTTGCAGATATATTTGACTATGTCCTCAAAAATCAGACAGAAGTCTGAAGAGAAGTAGCCTCTTCAACATTATTCCATCTTTTTCTGATATGGAGCCTGCTGCATCCTGTAACTTCTTATGTACTTTAAAAGGAAGTGCAAAGGACTGTGAATGTTTCAAAACTCTTCTGCAATATTCTGTTTAGGAGTCATCTTTCTAAAACTGTTAACTTTTAAATACAATTTTCCAGTACATGGGATAAAGCCTTTTTATAACTGTCCTTTCACTTCATGTGCCTGTTCCTACGTCTGCCTGTATGTAAGATACTTTTTAGTTAAATATATAGTGGTATTCATAGTCACTAATGCAAATGCGTTATGGAATACATAGGTGAGTGTAGACAGGTGCAACTATGCTGTGTGGCTATTTACGCCAATTCACAGTGTCCTTGAATGTGGTTATGCAAATGAGCAGATACTGATATGGTAATTAGAAGTGATTTAAATGTTCTTATGCTAATTAAGGTTATTTTATGCAACTTGCATTTCATAGTCAGCTTTTCCTGTTTTCCCAAGCTTGTCATAGATGTGGTATATATAAAAAGTAAATCTTCTGCAAATGTATCAGAGTTGCAAATTGCAAAAATGGTATCTCTTGTGGCAAGCTTTGCTATTTCAAGGTCTGAGTTGCTTGCCTTAGCTGGGTCAAAACCACTTACCCACCAAGAAGGCAGAAATATAAGCAAAGAATTACTCATTATAACTTTGATAATCAAAAAATCCTTGGTAGGTTTAGAAGGACAGAGATGTTATAAGGGTCTTAGTGGGCATGTACCCCCATAGGAGCACTGGAAGAATTTGTGGACTTTCTATTCCTGTGTACACCAAAGTATGTATAACCCTCACTATACTTGCTATGTGGACCTGCCAGAGAAAGTCTGGGGACACCTTGGGGATCTCATAGGTTTCTGCCTTGAGGATACTAAAGGAGTTCCTGGATGTCATCTTGGCACATGTGGAGCAGTGCATCTATTTTCCAGTTTCAGGCCCAAGCTCAGACTATGCATGCCTTTTATGAGATTGCACATTTCCCTGAGGTACTCAGTACGATAGCTTGCACCCATGTTGCAATTAGTGTACCTCCTACTCCACAGGGTGAGAGGTACACAATAGGAATGTCTTCTGTTCCATCAATTGCCAAGTAAGTAAGTAGTTATTCAGATTAAATATAATTGCAATATATTAATCTGTATTTTCTTATTTTGTCTCCCCTTTCATTTCTCTCTCTCTTTATTTTCATAAGGGGATGCTAGATATCCACTGGAGCCATGGCTCATGACTCAGGTGAGAAATCTATCTGGAGCTGTGAAGGAGAAATCTGTTTCAAGCCACTCTTGTGATTGAGAGGGTGATTGACCTCCTGAAGAGTTGCTTTAGCCACCTGGATGAGTGTGGGGATGCCCTTCAGCATGACCCAGCTACTAAGTGCAGTATGTTCACTGCCTGTTGCATTCTACATAACATGATCATGTGCTAGTCTGGTGGTGAAATGACTCATGCAGTCACTGCAGCTTTCAGGTCTAATCCCTCTATGACTAATGATGACCAGCCAGAAGCACTATTAAGGGATCCTATACAGCAGGGTCATGCATGGCATGTGGCTGCACAGGTTAAGAGATGGCATCTAGTCCAGAACTATGGACCAGGACATTCAGGTTAGTGTTTCCTTTTTTTTAACAACCCCCCCCCCTCCAAAACACATGTAGAGCATAATTGATGCAAGCAGTGATACCTATGGGCTATGCTGTGTGGTGCATGGTCTACTGTCACTATTCCTCTGACATTCTCTCTCATCTTAAAATATTTTTTATTACTAGCTGTTTGCCTAAGTGCTCCCTGATGCAGTGATGCTGAAAAGTAGCAAATCAATAAATAAGTCAACAGTTGTACATACGGTATTTAATAAGTTTTATTTAATTATTTATTTATTACGTAATAGAAAGTGGTACTGTCAGCAGTGAAAAATGTAACTTCCATTTGCAATTTCTGTGTAAAGAATTATGTTGCACTGCACATCCAGTTTCTTTTTTACTGTCTTTAAAATATTTATGAGCTCAGAAACTGTCTTGCATTTGTGCAGTGATGAGGGTGTACTGACAGCAGTTGAGTGCATATAGCCAGATGACTATTTCAATGTGTCATTTCTGTATGATGTAGTGGACCTGGAAATGTTTGCTCATTGTTATTTTGATTTTTTTATGTAACTGTAAGCATATGGAACAATAATGCGTGTGATTCCTTTTTGCCCCAGTGTTAAGTTATGTACTTAACCGGCCTCCCTTCTCTCCACAACACTATTGCATTTACATGCAAATTTACAAGATTTCAGTTTCAGAATAGGGTAAACATAATAACTGTAAAGGGAATAACTTCACATATATGGCCAACCCCACCCCCAACTAAATCTTATTTACAGTAAACAGACATATTTATCAATGAATGTAAGTCATAGTAGCTCCAGATGAAATGAGTCACACACATCTCCTATTGATAGGTCTCATGATGGTGCAACTGACCTGAACGATGGGCTACAATGAGAACTGTAAGGTGAGTTAGTGCGGTGGTGTGATCTAGAGGAGGAAAGTGATCCTCCTGTTAATGACTGGACAGTGCCATGTGACCGTGGCCTTGAACTGGAATGTGAGGTGCTCCTAGATGTAGATGACCGTTGACATGACCTGTGAGAAATGTGCTGTGATTACTCACTGTGAGTGTTAACATTACTGTGTTGAGAGCCGATGTTAGTATCATGTGATCTCCCCCCATGTATTTAGACAATCCCATGTCCCTTTCCCCTGGCAAAACTGAGTCCAGCTTGAATCTGGTATGTCCGAACCAGTGATGGAGATTGCAGCTGAAGCCTGGTGTGTCATCATGCCAAACATCAGTGAAACCATGGCATTATCTCTGCTCTCTGCCAGTTCAAAGTAGTGTTTTAAATTTTGACCCATACCCTGTAGGACTCGAACCATTTCTAGCTGACTCTCTCTTGCACTGCTTTGAGCCCTAATTATGTCCTGAGACATTTCCTGTTATGCAGCCAAATGTTTTACATGTTTCTTGAGGTAATTCAAAATAATTTCTGTACCTGGCACCTCTTTGTAATGTTGTCACTGGGGAAATGTGACCTCAGACCAGCTGTCTTCTTCCTCAAACTGTTTTTCTGCATGTAGAGACACTGGTGTAGATGTGCAGGTTTGTTCATGGTGTACAAGAGTGAGTGGAATGTCAGCCTGTGCTTGACTTTGTGATGCAGTGTTACTTTCTGTAGCTACTAACATGTTGTGAGGTGAGACAGCCTGCCATTACACTGGAAGACTGACAGCCGCTTTGCTCAGGTTGCCTTTTAAATACAACTACATCTGTACTCTTATCTTAAACTCTGAGTTAATTGTCATCACTTCTCCTCTAAATGGGGAATTCCTTATGTATTGGAGATATATGAATGACTTTAACATATTGTTTTATTGCCTTTTTTTGTAAATAACACCTTTTAAACTCTCATGCTATAGGTAGGAATCCAAGCATTATAATGGATGTTTATATTAACTCATATATACTGTACTGTTTGTAAATATTTTTATGGTATATATAATACTTTGTGGAGCTTTTCTCCCTGGGCCTCTGCTGAAAAAGGGTGCAAGCTCAGTCAGACATTCCTGGTCAACAAATGTTAAATAAATAAATAAATCATCATCATCATTATCATCAGAAACACCCATACTACTGCTGACTTCATCCATATTTATCAGTACAGCTGAACTGTTTGTTTCTGATGCTGAAAGTGTAAAATAAATCATTACAGCACATTAAAAGCAGTGCAACATCATATGGTATAGCATGCTTACAAAGGGGTGGGCAGGACATGTGCCATTAAGTCTGTCTTCATTTTCATTAGCTACTGAACTATAATGTTGACCTAATAATAATGAATTGTGATGTCTTTACCTAGAGCACTGCTTGTCTCCATTTAATGTTAAACTTTTAAAAGGTGTATACATCAGACCAACCTTCAGGAGTGGATGAATGCAGATGCTGCTGTATACTTTGGTTTGATGGAACAGTGTCCATGCCACCTTTAATTGTTCCTATTGCAACATATTCTGTATCACAGTCATTCCCACAGATGGACAGGAAAAATTTATCATCTTGTGTTAATAAGATTCAGAGGTCACCCCCCCCCCCTTAGTGGTCATGGAAATTGCATTGTGCCTGGCCTTGCTTCTAACACATCCTACCACATCATTTGCCCTTTTCTTTCACTGTACAAGAGATCTGTTTCTGCTTCTAAATGCATCAGTTTCAACAACTACTTGGCTCTATACTTTGCTTGTCCCTTTACCAAAAAGACGTTTGCTGTATGTCCTAAGTGCTGCCATGAGTACACAATTTTCCTCATGGCTAAAGATATGTCTATGCCTGGATCCCTTATTTTCCATCTGTACTACACAGGAAAAATAAAAAAATAAAACAATGAAAGGGCTATGGTCTGATACTTGCTACAGTACTTTCTGGATGACATCAGCATTTAAGCTATAGCCTACTATTCCTGCCACCAACACCAAGTACCCAACAGCACAGACGGGGTACTAATAATATATTTACAATAATCGCAGGCACCACATTTAATGGTCCCCCTGTTATTGGTTTTACTTGCCTGCCCATGATTTTCCAATAAACTTTTTAAATTCCTGTTAACCTTATAAGTGAAAGAAGGTTTGTTGCCAACAGTAGACCATAATTCCTGATTACACTTAAACATACTCCAATTATTCAAAATAATGTTTCTAACTTGGACAGATGTTTCACCCTCAATCAACACCATGGATTTAGTGTAGTCCAAATCAGTGTTGCTATCTTGTACAGGGGTAATCTCAGTGGTACCGAGTAATGGTTTAAATCTCAAACCCCATTCTTTAACCACTTGTTTCTTAATGTCATTTACAAACTTCAAAGGATAACCCCTAGCTCTAAACATGTCAACCAACTTATCTGTTTCAGAGATCACAAAATCTATATCAGAGCACATTCTCATAACACGGACCATTTGTCCCTTAACTGTGTTCCTTTTAACATAGTAGGGATGACAACTAGAAAAGGATAGATAGTCATTTGAAAATGTTGGTTTCCTATAAATATAAGACTGGAAACAGCATTTACCAAGATTTTATACAAAAATACATCTAAATAGTTGATATTAGAGGACCCGAAGGAACCTGTAAATTTAAAATACTCACATCTGTTGTTTAAAAACTCCATAAAAATATCATGAGAACCATCTACCTTCCATAAAATAAATAAATCGTCTAAAAACCTAAGATAAACCAACCACTTATCTGTAAATGTGCTCCGAAAAATAAAGTATTCGTTCTTAAATCTTTTTAAAAAATCCCAGGAGTCGATCAATATATGCTCAATGGGCAACTAGCTTTTCCTAACGATGCGGTCCACAAACACCCCCAAAGGGTATTTAACACTATTGTTACCAGCAATTATTAACCTGTATGGTGGATCACTTACATTTTTGTGAGTCTTAGGTATCCCAAAGGCAATTGGAATAATAGGTTGTTCAATATACAAAAAATTATATATTTCTTCATTAATTGCCACTTGAAATAGTGAATCCTCTAATAATAACCTGATCTTCCTATAAGATATGTTGATTTCATTCTTCGACACACATTCATATTTAGTTTCATCTTGCAACATGCAAAAAATCTTGTTGTTATAATCAACCTTATTCACGACAGTCATGCCGCCCCCCTTGTCAGGTTTCATAAACCTTAAATTGTTATCACTTCTCAGTTGTTCTAATAGTAATTTCTCAGTCCTAGTTAAGTTAAAATGTTTTGGTTTATGTTCCTTCAATTTCTGATATATTTCCTGGCAACATATTTTTTCAAAGGTATTCAACAGGGGATGTAACGGGGGATTAAAGCAGCTCTTCTTTTTCAAGCATGAAGATCTTCCACCAGTATAAGTTTCCTTGATAGAGTCTTTGTATAAAAGGCTCAAATTTAATTTTTTTTTTTTAATTTTTTTTTTTAATTGGTTACCAATTGGTACCACTGAGATTACCCCTGTACAAAATAGCAACACTGGTTTGGACTACACTAAATCCATGGTGTTGCTTGAGGGTGAAACATCTGTCCAAGTTAGAAACATTATTTTGAATAATTGGAGTATGTTTAAGTGTAATCAGGAATTATGGTCTACTGTTGGCAACAAACCTTCTTTCACTTATAAGGTTAACAGGAATTTAAAAGTTTATTGGAAAATCATGGGCAGGCAAGGAAAACCAATAACAGGGGGACCATTAAATGTGGCGCCTGCGATTATTGTAAATATATTATTAGTACCCCGTCTGTGCTGTTGGGACCTTACAGTACTGATGTGAGTTTCAGAACAGGGACCTGCAACACTTCAGGTGTTGTTTACTTAGCAGTATGCTAGCCGTGTAAACAATATTATGTAGGAAAGATGAAAAGAAAGTTATGTAGGAGGATTTATGAGCACCTATGTAGCATTTTTAAAAATGATGAAAAAAACGCACTATTTAAACACATTAAAGCTTTTCCTGATCACTTTTTTTCAGTTTGGTATTCTTGAAGTGGTAGGTAAGGATATAAGAGGTAGGGATTGGAATAACCAACTTTTAAGGGCAGAAGCTAGATGGCAATTAGAATTGAATGCCACTGTCCCACCTGGTCTAAATGACCACGTAAGCATTAAATCTGAGCTTACATTTAGAGCTTATAAACTGTGAAAGGCAATATGCAATATGTTTTATGTTTTAGGTTTTATTACATCTTACTATATTACAGTGTGACATCATATTTATTGTAATCATTATCATATAATATATATTATTTTATATGGAAGTTTTATAATCTATTTTTCTATTACCTATTTATTCATCATTTTTTTCTTTAAGAATTGTTTTGCTTTGATGATTGGTTAATTGATTTTTAATTGGGGGTAATGACTGATACTTAAGTGAGTATTTTTTCATGTATCACTTTTCTGATGAAGTCAACTGACGAAAGCACTTAACATTTTGTTGTTTTTTGTAAAAATAAACTTTGTCTTTGTGGTTGGAGAATATTGGTTACGAGGTGAATTTGTTTTTGGACATTTTGGTTGAGTTTCACCTGTTTCCGGCACCTATCTCTGGTTATAATGTTTAATTAATTACTAGTTAGAAAAAGTAGAAAAAGAAGAAAAAGTATTTCCTGGCGCAAACAATAAGCTGAACTCAGATAGTTGAATAAATATGTAAACACATATCCTATAAAATAAAGACAGTGAACAGATACAATTTATTTTACACAAGAACTGGCAACTTCTTAGTAAGGATAATGCATTATTCGACAGGATTGGTTCTAACTTTTCTACTATATATAAGGGAGGTGCCAATTTAAAGAATTTATTGAAAACTAAGACACTGAAATTTATTAACAAAACTAAAGGTTGTTTTCAATGTGGTGTTTGTAAAATGTGTAAAAATGTTAAATCTACAAATTCATTTCAGATTGCTGATAAAAATTTTTTTATTCAACACACACTTGACTTTAATTCCAAAAGCATTGTTAATTTAGCCTTGTGTAATTCCTGCCCTGCGTTTTACATCGGAAAAACAGATCGCAAATTCAAGGACAGAGTATATGAACATACTTATGCTATTACTAAAGGTAAAACAGACAATGCTTTAGCTAAACACACCAGTGAAAAACTCATCCATTCCTTTTCTTTTGTTGCAATTGATCAAATTTTAGACAATACTAGGGGTGGTCCTACATCATTATTACT
>NC_056734.1:400940638-401032186 GCF_019279795.1 Protopterus annectens | reverse complement strand
TTTTCAATCTCTTTTTTAACTGTTGCCTAGCTATTCCTTCTGCCTGTTCTATCAAATGTTTCGGATTTACAGGTGAAACTGTTTGAAAATCTACCGGGCATACTTTCCCTTTTCCTGTATATTGATGGCTCTTATAACTGTTTTTACTAATATTGTAAGGTTTTTGTACATGATCCTGCTTTTCTGACTTTTCTTGTAAATTTGTTTGCTCTCTTTTTGGAAACACTCCCTGTTCTTCCTTCTTTTTGCGCCAGGCTTTGTAATCACAATTTTGCTTAATGTGTCCTATTTTTTTACAAAAGAAGCATGTTGCTGCCTTTTGCTCGTTACCTGTGCTTGATCCTGGTACTACAAGCATAGAGGCAGGAGCTGGTGGTGCTGACACAGCTCTTTCAGCTGGTGGTTGGTCACACCATCTTTGCCTTCCCCTGTTTTTGACTTCACCAATTACTTCAAATGGCTCACTATTATCTTCACATGCAAAGATATGGTGTGAGTATAAAGTCCCATCATCGGCCATAGTCCGTCTCCTCATTAGCTTTTGTACCAAATCAGTGAGGGTATCAGAATTTTCTTCGTAGATACATTTAATATCCCCTGGAACCCCTTTGACTTGTTCTAAGAAGCAATGTATTAACTGTTTTTGTATGCCTCTTTTTCCCATGTCTCTGTCTGTTTTTTTATATATGATTTGAAATGCAAGGAGTATTCTTAAGACACTCAGTCTTGCTGGCTGAATTCTGCTAAAATTCAAAGTCTGGTTATATTTGCATTCACAGTCTGTTGCATACAGAAACTTGCAGAATATACACTGATGAGAGAATATAATTTGCAGCATCAACTTTAGAGAGCAGTAACAAATAACTTTTTATAATAAATCAAACGGAACCACGTTGCAGCTTAAAAGTACTGTTCCAACTTTACTTCTCATATAGTACAGATGATGTGAGAGATATAACATTTACCTTAGGACTTGTGTCCCTATCATACCTCTAACATAACTGGATTTATACAGCTGTTTATATACAGTTTTAGTCCTGTAGAAACAATACTAAGCTTCCTTGTTTAACAATGTCTTGTAAGAGACCAGCTTTTCTGACAGTGTGAATATCCTGTAACAGTGTCCTGATGTCCATGTAGAAAACATATTTTGAGGAAACACATTGTTCTGTATTCTATTTGGATCTGTGTATATGAGCATATGTTCTTGTGCCAATGCTGATAAGCATATCCTGTTTTTATGAAGAAAACATATTTCTGAGAAAACACATTGTCAGAGATCAGCTTTTCTGACAGTGTGAACATCCTGTATTTTATTTGGATCTTTGTATAAAAACATCTGTTCTTGTGCCATATCCTGTTTTTCCATGCAGAATAACATGTCATTGTTCTTTAAAAGCAGATTTTGCATTTTTGTTCTTGCATACATCCTGTTTTGAGTCTGTAAGGGAAAAATGTCCATTCTTTAAAAGCAGATTTTGTATTTTTGCTCTTGCATACATCCTGTTTTGAGCCTGTAAGGGAAAAATGTCCATTCTTTAAAAGCAGATTTTGTATTTTTGCTCTTGCATACATCCTGTTTTGAGTCTGTAAGGGAAAAATGTCCATTCAGCAGATTCCTTTTCCAAGCCATGGTAATTTAGTATGGATGCTGATTACATATTACTAAACTCTATTTCTACATTTAAGCAAGCTTTATCTTATACATTATTTATGTTGCATAATTGCAGCAAAATTACTTTCAACCTTAGTATATTGTTGAGCACACTCTAACAGTTTGCTTTTCATTTTTTACTTTTATCATGTTTTCCCCATGAAACAAGTTGTCAGGCAGCAGGTCTTTTTTGGATAAGAAACATTTTTACAAGTGGGGGCATCACATAGATTTCTACTTTCAGCATGTTACTTGGTACTTTAATAAAGCTGAATATATTATAATTAGAACTGCAGTGCAAGGAGAAGTGGTTTGAGTTGAGTGCTTCTGGTTTTTTTATACTTGATTTTGACTGGCATTCCAGTAATGTATTTAAAAAGTAATTTTTTTTTCATGCCTCACAACCTTTTGTTTCCATCTAGATATTAAGTAAGCTGTCATGCAGCCAATGCATTGAAATATTTTTATTCTTCTACACTTATTTTTGTCTTGATTGGACTTTCATAATGATGGTTTGCCACCCAGGGCAGCGTATTTAATTAAAGTTAGTTTTTTGTGGTTTTGTGCATAGCTCCTCCCCCTTCTGGTTGACCACACCCCTCCCCATTGACCCCACCCATTCAGCTGTCTCCTGCAGCCCCCCTGTGATTTGAAGTCACCAGCCACCACTGATGGTCATTGTAGTGCTGTTTACACCAGTGTTAGTTCCAATAGTGTATTGTCCACCCACATGCCACTTGGCTGATGTGTGCAGTATTGGCAGCATGTGTTAGAGAGTGGACAGTATGTGTGGGATGTGTGTAGCACAGATTTGTAGGTGTACAGTTGTGAACATGGTGGAGGTGCACTGTCTGCATGTACGTACATAGTGAACACATGGGCAGGGTGACATGCTCTGTATTACACAGTAACACTCCATAGTTTCTATTGGTGGCCAGTATGCATTGTACTACATACATTTCGGAACCTGACTACACATGTGTGTATGACATGGTTTGACACTGTGCTATGGGTGATACTGTTACTATCTGTCATTGTTTTGCATTCTGGTGGTATACATGACTTCAACAGCCTGACCATAACCAACTGTTAGATGCTGTCTTGACAACTGACACAAAGATGTAGGACACACATCAACATTTGGATCATTCAGGTACTATACTATGCCAGTAACCAGTGGTATTCACCTGCACCCATTACTGGGACCACTCCTGTTTGGCATATAGCTCTTTTAGGTACAAGCAATCACAGTAGGGATATGTCTGTCCACGTCTTGTAATGCATACTGTGGCCTATAATGCATTCTCCAGGTGACACACACATCCTCCACAAGCGTATCATACAGACAGATACCTGTTGTCAAACCCATGCTGTAAAGCTATAGGCCAAACTAAGCATAGTCATCCACCTTTACGGAATATAGTATACCCACAGTACCACATAGGTAGTAGCCACCAACATGATGAACAGGTACCGATGTGTACATGCAACCTAGTGTTATGTCATCTCTCCTTTGATAATCACATTTCCTAAGGTATTTTGAAATCCCTCGGTGGATCACATAAGCAATAAGGGGTCTGCATGCATATCCACAAAGGTTGTTGTAAACCTATGATGAATAGTCATCATTGACAGACTTTGCTGCATTTGAACAGGTCTGACATATATCTCGGCCATAAACCCTCACTCACACAATTCAATAGAAACTGTAATGAGTGTGTGTGACACGGATGACCAAGGCCAGGCATCACTGCAGTGGCTGGCCTTGTCACAAGCATACTGATGTGACCTATGGTCTTGGAAGCAGCAGCACAGTTTGGCAAAGATGACAGCTGTGTTCTTGGATAAAGCAGGGTTCCCACACATGCAATAATTGATGTAACATGTACGTATATGTATTTGCCACACAGCTACCTCACATGTGCAATGCATACTGATATGTCGTACAGTAGTAAAAGCAAAACCCACAACACATTGACCAACAGTGTCGCACACATAGAGCACACACACTCACCACGTGCAGGATTCAAACCCCTACCTAACTACTTCATGATAGTTGAGGAGTCTGCATTAACACAATGTGCTATACACATTACTGGGAGGTCTCTTTTCCACAGGTATATTTGTAGGATGGTGACATCATCAGACTTGACAAAGATAAGTATACCACTTGTAAGGTGTACTACTACTCCACAAAAAGGTTGCTCCTCTCCAAGGTAATTACACACACACACTGTTGTCAATTGCAGGATTCAAACCCCTACCTAACTACTTCATGATACTAGAAGAGTACGCATTAACACGACATACTATGCACATTACTGAGTGTTCTCTTTTCCACAGGTATATTTGTAGGATGGTGACAACATCACACTTGACATAGATATGTATGCCACTTTTAAGGTGTTTTACTCCTCTCAAGGAAGGTTGCTCCTCTCAAAGGTGATTACACACAAACACAGTTATCAAGTGCAGGATTCAAACTCCTACCTAATTACTTCATGATACTAGAGGAGCATGTATTAACACGTCGTGCTATACACATTAATAGGAAGTTTCTTTTCCACAGGTATATTTGTAGGATGGTGAAATCATCAGACTTGATAATGATTAGTATACCACTTTTAAGGTGTTTTACTACTCTCCAAAAAGGTTGCTCCTTCCCAAGGAGACCACACACAAACACACACACTTGTCAAGTGCAGGATTCAAATCCCTACCTAACTACTTTATGATACTACAGGAGTACGCATTTACACAACGCGCTATGTACATTACTGTGAGTTCTCCTTTCCACAGGTTTATTTGTAGGATGGTGACATCATCAGACTATACAATGTCGGTAACATTAGATGACATTAGGTGGGCTACATAGAAGGAATGTCTGAACACTTTGGCCATGTGACCATCAAAGGGAGTTTGCTATCTACTTGTGTCCCCAGGGCCATAATGACTTTCTCTGTACATACTGGATTACCATCTATGTGGTAATTTGTGTGCACATTGTTTTACCCATTCAGCTTGAGGACATTGTTTTGACACCAGGTATCAGTCCCTATAAGACACTTCTGGAGGATGTCTGTGACAGCCTTAGAGTCAATTATGGACCACAGTTAGCAGTCATCTGCAAACCTGTTCAGCCATACAACTCCTGTGCTTGCCTGTACCTCTGAGCAGTATCTACTGAACAGGTGGGGGTCCCAGGACCAAGACCTGTGGGATGTCATTTGTGACTGGCTTAGAATCAGACATAGCACCCACAACTCTGAACATGTGTGTTTGATCTGTGAGCCACTTGGCCACCCATCTTGTGACATAGCTGTTAATGTTCACGCTGGTATGCTTGTCCATGATGACAGAGCGGGGAATGGTGTAAAAAGTCCTTAGTGAGGTCCAGGTGGGCTGTGTGGACTACTTTCACATCCATCTATGTCCTTGGTAACTGTTTGAAATAAGTCAACTAGGTGTAGGAGACATGATCTGTCTTTAACAAGGTGGAGATGTGTAGAGTCCAGTGTCTGGAGGTCTCCAATGTCTCTGTTTATGGGTTCCATAACAATTTGCTCAATAGCTTTGTAGACCAGGCTGAGTAGACATATAGGGCAATGTTTTCCAGGTTCTGTTGTGGCTCCCCCTTTGTGGAGCTGGATGACTGTTAGTGTATGCCATTCTTTGGGTACATAGCCTGTGGTACGCTTGAGTCTGGACAATGGATGTAGGTGGGGTGTAGTTCCTTTTTGGGCCTAGAGTAAGATGCAGCCTGGGACACCATCCAGTCCCATTGATGCTGTGTTCTTAGCTTTGGAGAGGGCTGTCTTTACCTGCATGTCCATGACGTCTGGGGCTCAGTATCCTTCTGTGATGGGCACAGGGCCATTTGGGGGTGATGGGGGTGAGTTTACACTGAACTTGTCCCCCTGGATGTGGGCAATGAAAGTTGGTTCAGTGTATTTCTTTCCTTTTTCAGTAGCTGACAGCATATTTGGAAGTTGACACCTACATGTCTGGTATAGCTACCGAAGGCTATGTGGTTGTTATTCTTACATTCCTTGGCTATTTGTCTTTAGAAACAGTCCTTGGATTATTTTATGAGCGATCATTGTTTCTTCCTAATAATGATCAGTGATGCCTTTCCTTTAGTGAAGTTGGCTCTATCATGTGTTCGTTTCCTCCTTCTGTTGTCTAGATTATTTATGGGCAACAACCACCTGATTGTTGTCTTATTTCTGGAGGAGTGCATCTTGGATTTCATTGTCTTGTCTCATTACACGCATCTCTGTAGATGCTCATAGGATGCACTTGTAAATGATTCTGCAGATTGTATACCATTATCCTATAGCAAGAGGTCTTTGAAGCATTCCAATTTGGTCTTGGGAAGTGTGCAGTTTGATTATGAATATGTCTTCACTGTGGTTTCATTGACTGGGTGGGGGGGATGTGGATGTCCAGTGTGATTACTTTATGATCTGATATTACCAGTGAGGGGTTTATCTCTGTTGTGGAACACTGGTACCCCATGTTGGTGATGATCATGTCCAGTATGTTGTCACCTGTAGTGGCCATGGTAACCAGCTGTTCCAAGGTGTTAGAGTTTTTAAACTCTAGGAAACATTGGCCAAAGGACGTTCTACACAATTAATTCTCCCACTCAATGTTTGGGTAGTTGTAATCCCCTCATATAATGGTGTTTGGCAGGACCTTTGTTTTTTCCAGTGTTCTCAGGAATACTGAGTGAGGTTCCTGAGACAAGGTATGTGATCTGTAGAAGGCTACAATCTGATGAGCAGCTTTGCCCAATGTTAGTTGCACTTTCATGGTCTCCAAGGCCTCATGCAGTGCCACTAACCTGAAGGTGTAGGTATCCATAAGGTAAATGGGTACACCCCTTCCTTTTGTATTCCACTTGTGGTTTTGGGTCCGAAGGTCAGAGGGATTGTGAGTGTTTTACGTGGAGCATGCCCAACAGCTCTGTGTTTGACATAGCTTTGTATGTTAGGCAGTGAACAACTCTGAGTAGGCGATATGCAAGGGAGTACGGATGGAGCATTTTGAGATGGTCTGTGTATGGCATGTATTTCAGGCCGCTAATGCTCTTTGTGAAGTATTGCTGCAGGCTTTCCAGTTGTCGTGGTTGTCTTGTGAGGTACATAGTAGAAGTGGCATTGTACTCTATTATAGTTCTAGTGAGTGATGAGTAGATGGGAATAATGTCCTCTTCTATTCTGCATGAGACACATTTTGTGATGAGGTGTGCCACATAGGAGGGTTTCCTGAATACTGTGGGAATGTGGTTATCACAGTTGTGTCCACTGTCCACCTGTGACCCAAGGTCTCTTGTCACACTTTCAGTGTGAAGTATACTACCACCTATGTTGTACTTTTTGGCTACAGAGTTTTTAACAAAGGGGATGACAATGCACCTTTTGGCATTGAGCTAGAGCCCATGGCTTTGACAACAGCCATCTGTCTCAGTGAGGTCCGTTTGCAGGATGTCCACATTTTTAGTGTTTACAATTATGGCTCCTAGTTTGCAGTTATCTGGAAACTTCAGTTGCCACAGACCTTCCATGTTAAATTTTATTTCAGGGAAGTAGATGCTACACAGCCTGGGATGTTATCTGGTCCCATGGCTGCTGTGATACTGGCTTTGGAGAGTGTTTTTTACCTGTGCAGCCGTGATGACAGCAACTTTGAAGTCTTCCATTATAGAGATGTGCTCTTTCATGGGTGAGGGGGGTAAAGTTAACACTGATCCTATCTGCCAGGATGTTGGCAATATCAGTTGGGTCTGTATATTTACTGCCATTGAGCTATAACTCAGAACAGATCTGAGTGTAGCCATGACATGGACCTGTCTGTTGGGCAGAGATCTCCTGAGTTGACAGCATGTCTGATGACCGCCGAGTAGTGTGAACCTCCTTTGACCTACATGCACAGACCTTGGCAGTTTGTGTGAACACATAGCATGATTTTCTGACCACTTTGTGAATTTATTTCTGGAAGTAGAGATGACTATCCACATTTGTCCATAGATCCCTTATTATCACATCCATATTTAGCCTAAGTGTGTGAGCATGCCCAGTATGAACTTTCAGTATGTTGCTGCCTGACATTTGCTTCATTTCTTTGTGTGTGAGCATGCCCAGTATGACCTTTCAGTGTGATGCTGAATGAAATCCACTACATTTGTTGGAGTGTGTGAGCACGCTCAGTATAGGCATTTATACTATATGTGTATGGCAAATAAAGTTGTACTTTTACAGCAGGGCTCACCTTTGTGTCATAGATCAACAGGGATCATGCTGTGCCTGCAGGGCTTCCATGAGACACTTTGCATAGACCTATCAACATTTCTACATACAGGGGGGCAGCTATTCTGTGTACATTTCTACCCGGGGGCACACCTGATAGTTACTGTGGGTGTACATAGGATGAAGGTTTCACCTGACACTTATACACATTTGCTATGCCTGCACTGCTATGTACGGTACACCATTTCAGTCTGTACTGTTGCCTATCATACTGGCTTGAGGCATACTACTGTGCTACAGATCCTAGCATCCAATGTCACGTATATTAGATTGCGACTTCATAGCCTACACAACCCACATCACACCGCCTTGCCTGATGTTCTCTGTCTGCATAGGCCTGTGAGGGAGGTTACCCATATGCCTCTTTAGGGGCATGATACAGCATTTCTTTGTGTTTGCATTAGTGTACAATTGTCCTGCTGTTTCAGTGCTACTGAAATGCTATCATGGCTTAGTGGTTCAGTACTGTGACTATAATGCACAGTATACTGGGTTCGAGCTCTGTCACTGCTTTTTATTTTCATGCTGGGCAGACCAGACTGCTTAAGGAACAGTAAAGCAAATATGAGCATGTTTACCTGACTTTGCTCAACTTTGCACGACTTTGCCCGACCTTGCCCAACATTGCTCAACGTTGCTCAACATTGCGCTAGTTAACACGGGCAATTTTGTTTACATATACTAAATATTGGTAAATGCTGCTTAGCATTGCTTTATATTGCTTAAAACATGGCAATCATGCCTTAGGTGGTGCTGCAGGGCTGCCTATGTTGGATGCACATACTACACTCCCTATACATGTCTGAAAACAGGTTGTGTCAAGTTAGGCATCCCTTTTATTTTATGTGCGAGTCAGAGAGAGGTATTATTTCCAGGGTTCCTACTGAGCAAGTGTATGTGCTATGCGTTGCCTCTTTGACAAGGCCAAGGCATACTGGGCACACCTCCTTCTGCCTACTGGGGCAGGCTCAGGTTGTTCCTCCTCTGAGTCACTCTGTGCCTGTGCAGGCCTTGGCAATGGTGGGGGACTGTGTGGCCCTTCCCCATGCTGTTCCTACTGCAGCTGTTTTTGCAGGATCATATTGTGTAGCATGGCACATACCATGACAATTTGGGTACATGTAGTTGGTGAGTACTGCAAGGCTCCACCAGATGTGTCCAGGCACCGGAATCATGACTTGAGCATCCCAAACACACGCTCGATTACATTTCGTGTTTGTGCGTGTGCCTCATTATGGAGTTCTTGTTCAGGTGTGTGTGCATTTCTGATGGATGTCATCAGCCACGGCTCCAGTGCGTATCCAGCATCCCCCACTAGGTGACCGTCAGGGATGTCCCCATTGGCAAATGTCTGGTACAGCTGTGTCAGATGCTAGATATGGGAATCATGGTAGCTTCCAGGGCAGCCAGCATACACATTCAGTATTATGCCCTGGGCATCGCACATGACCTGGCAGTTGATGGAGTGGAAGCCCTTGCGGTTGATGTAGGCCCTACCCCGCTCATCGGCTGGTGCTTTGATGTGTATGTGCGTGCAGTCAATTGCACCCACTACCTCAGCATATTCTGTTATTTGCTGGAAGAGGAGCATATTGCTGGCCAATACCTCATGGGAATTGGGGAAATATACATGATGACCGACATGTGCTGACATTGGCATTCACGAACTGGTGCAGTACCCTGGATGCTGATGCCTGTGAAATCCCCATCATATCACCAGTTGTCTCTGGAAGGTACCTGTTGCTAGTATTCTTAGGCCAACACATACCTTGGTTTTCACTGGGATGGGTTCCCCTCTGTTGGTTCTGTGTGTGAGGTGTGGCCTGCACAGCTCAACAATTTGCTGCAGGAGGTCTCGGTCCACTCTATAGCACTCCACTATCATGTAGCCCCTGGTAGGTTACCCTGGGTCTGTACACTCTTCTCTGTCTCCTCACTGTGGGTTGCTCAGCAGCATTTGCAATGGCACCACCTTCAGCATCTTGCACATGTTGCCTTATAATAGCAATGGCAGCCCCTAACATTTTTTTGTCTCAGTTAAGCTTTTTAAGTTTTCACTTCTCTTTGTAGACTGCAGTGTTGCAGTGTTTCTGAAGAAAACATGGGGGAATGTTGTTTGCAGAGTTTTAAGTGCTGGGCTGGGATGGCCTAGTGTACTGCTTGTGTAATTGGCTGATTCTGATTGATTTCACCTGGTAGCTCTGCTAGTTCACCTTGGTTAACTTCCTACTACTTATTTTCCTTCCTTTTCTCTTTCTGTTCCCACAGGGGGCAGCGACCCGCAAACAAGCACAAACACACGCACACAGCCTTACATAGGCTTACATGGGCTTACACAGACTTAGGCAGATGCACATGTGTGCACAATGGCTTAGACAGCCTTACACAGGCTTACACGGGCGCACACACATGCACACAGGCTTAGACGGGTTTACAGGTGTGCACACGCGTGCACACAGTGTAAGCATCTTTGCAAGAAACTTTAGTGATAGCCACGGCATACACCTTCAGTTTCTGGGTTTCAGTTCAGACAACTGTAGACACGCCTCTTCCAGTCCTGAGTAACTCACAGCAAACACATGCCACTCTGCTCCAATAAGCTTACAGTCTTTGATACATATCCCCCTCATGATGTCACCTATCTTCTACTCTTACACTCTAGGGACATGGTTCACATGGCAGGGAAAATTGAGATTCACTTTCCTTATACTCATTTGCATAGGATTGCCTACTAGTGCTTGGTTACATCTCTCAGACTGAGCTTCCCCCCTTAGCAACCACTACTCAGTAGCCACGTTGTCTTCAGCCTGCCATTCACCTGCATGGCAGATGAATATATTTAATAAAATGCCTATTTTTAGAATTTTTTTCTTTTCTGGTTTTTAGAGCGCCACACGTTTAAACATTGGAGATCGGGGGAAAAATGTGTTTTTTATTATTTTGCAACACATAATAATGCCAATGGCCTTATATTTGGCCATTGGCATGCTTCCTCAACTGGATGCATCCTTTATTTGGAGATGTCATAGCTCCATTTTGCTATTTGCAGAACAGTACTCAGTTGCCAACGGAGTACATTTCTGCAAATAACACTACTCTTACTCGGACAGGTTAGTGTTTCCTGGATCGCAAATTTACCTCATTTGCATAGCTTTCAGCAGCAAATGAGGTAATTTGCATATCCTAACACTGTCCGTGCAAGGGTCATTTTAGGAGCTCTCATGCACGCCCCTGCCAGCTGTTCCTGGATCGCTCGGCAGACATATTGGCTGTCTGGAGTCTTACTCTACTCTTAGACTCTGTGCAAGCCTTCGTGAATCTGGCCCTATATCTTACAAACTATGCCAACACACCTGTAGCTGCAAACATTATACATCACTTTTAATATATCCAGTCCTTGTCAGTCAACCACTGCATAACTCATTCAGATCACACCTTCTTTTAAACATCATTCCTCCTCTGCATGTAGTGGTGCCATATTTCCCATTTTTCCTGAGTAATTTACTCCTATCCTTTACAAAAGATCCTAGTTGCAGTCATTTTATCTTTGTTACTATCTTTGTTACTTCTAGTAAAGTTGGTTTAGACTTTTATTTCCATTTTCTAGTTAATGCTTTTTTGGCAGCCATCATAATTAGACTCAGGAAGGCCTTACTATGTGTAGGCAATTCTAACTCTGTATCATAGCTCAAAAAAAATCTCCCTAGTCACTCCAATTTGCCCATCCAGCATCTCCAACACAGGAGTCTGCATGGAATCTTTAAAATCAGCCAACTCATTACACTCCCAGAAGATATGTTCCTCTTTCTTCCTCATCACATCTCCAACATTTGTTGACTACCTGAGGAAAGATTCTTAAAATCTTCCCATTCTATTACCTTTCCCTGTCTCATTATTTGCTCCCAATACCTTGTTTCCTTTGCCAGTTTTCTCCAATATACTCCCGCCCCCTCTTGCCTATTGTCTGTATCCCTAATTGCAGTCACCACTACCAGCAGAATCGCCTTTCTCCATTCGCTTATTGGCTTAGTTCTTAAGAATACCTTTTGCTATTTTATAACTATAATATTCTGTATGATTAGCCAGTTAGCTACAGGTTAAATTATTCCTGGCTCCACTAAGTCTTCTCTTCAGTTTTTCCCTTGAAACTAGTCTAACTCTCAACCTAAGCACTCAAAAAGCATCCTACAACCCAGCACTTGCTCAGACCTAAAAGCAAGCACTAATATGCCCTGACACTTATTGCCCAGCAGGGCAAGGCTCTTTATTCACCCCTTACCAACCAAGTGACTAAGCAGTTCACACTACTATTCAGGCATGACCAAAAGGCAATTTCAGGTGTACTCTCCAGTCCAGCTGGTGAATCTGGGTATCCTGAGGCAATGTTACAACTGCCTCATGTACACAGACAACCCTCTCCTCCTACCTCAAAACACTAACATATGCGAGAAATGCAATTATACAGCCAAACTGGAAGTTATGCTGTCTCCACCCAAGACTGGAACAGACAGTCAAGAGGACAAGGTTAACACTTGCACCACACTTCCAGCTGCACAAAGACCTACTAAAACAGCACTGGCAAAAAATACACATACACAAAATCATACTCGGAGGCTCTAAATAAAAACCTGCAAAAGCATCAGAGACCTCCAAAGCAGACATCCAAACAACCTGCACCTCCCGTCACAAACCAGACAACACATAAAACACAAAATCAGTGTGCTGCACAATCACAGCCCTTAAGACGAAATAACATACTAACATACTAGTAATAGGTGACTCTATAGTCAGGCACACTGATGTCCCACTCACTAGGCTGGACAAGCAGAAGGTTACTGTTAGCTGCCTGTCGGGAGCCAGAATCCACCACATAACATAAGCACTCTGGTCACTCCAGAACAAGTACAAATATGACTCTGTCATTATTCATGTTGGTGTGAATGACCTGAGATGTACCTACCTGGACTACATGAAAAGAGACATGGAAGAGCTCTCTGATCATGTAGCCCAGGCTGGTATGACCCTGACCCTGAGTAGCATCCTGCCCTCACCAAGAATGATACCTCAGAAAAAATGATCAATTTCAACAATTGGCTAAGCTTATGGTGTCATTCCAAGGGGATCCAGGGTCTGTCAGCCTGGGACAACATGCTCGACAAGCCACATTGCTTTGCAAGAGACAGCTTGCACCTGTCACCCCCGGGCTTTTGAATACTGGCCAAGTCTCTTGCTGCCCCCATAGTGCCTTTTTTAGGCAAGGCTCAAAAGTGAAGCCCACCTCTGTAAACAGCACAATTAACAAAAAAACTGAGGGTTATGCTACTCAGCGCCAGGTGTTTAAATCTCAAAATGCATGCTTTCAAAGCACTCCTCAGTATGGAGAATGTCGACATCTGTGCAGTAACTGAAACCTGGTTCAAGGCTCCAGAGAGCACCCCAGCACTACCGGGCTACAACTCATACCACACGTTTTGGCCACAGAACACGGACTGAAACACAAAAGGAGGGGGTGTATCCATATTCATCAAGGATACCTACACCTCCAGGTTAGTGGTGCAGCATGATACCTCTGAGATCATCCATGTGCAACTAACATTGGACAAATCTGCAATGCAAATTGTGGCTTACTACAGATCACCCTCCATGACCCAGGACTACCACTCCACCTTTCTGGAGACACTGGAAAACATGAAGGCCCTACCGAACACCCTGATATTGGGCGATTTTAATTACCCTACCATTCGCTGGGAAAACTACTCGAGCACAAACTCCCAGGCACAGCGCTTCCTGGAATTCATCAACTTAAACTCCCTGGATCAGCTGGTAAACTCCCCTACCAGAGATGAAAACATATTTGACCTGGGCATCACCAACATGGGTGACAGGTGTTCCACACCGGAGGTCAACCCGTCACTGATTAGATCAGACCATAAACTAATCACTCTGGATGTCCACACCCCACCACCACCCCCAACTAAAGAAACCACAGTAAAAAAACTTTTCTAAAGCAAACTTCACCTTATTTAAGACAGAAGTGGTAGGTTTCACAGCCCCCATGCTAAAGGATAATGCTGCCCAAGATACAGAAATCTTTACAAATGCATTCTATGAGCACCTACAAGGATGCATGGATTGTGCCATCCCTAGCAAAACCAAGACTCACTCCTCTAAGAGAAGGAAACCAGTTTGGCGGACCCCTGCCATAAACAGGCTATACAATAGAAGGAGGAAACTAGTTCAGAAAAAAAGCAAATCCCAAGAAGGAAAGACATCCCTGATCAGTATCAGTAAGAAAGTGAGGTCCTTCATGAAACCATCCAAGGCTAACTTCGAAAGAAAAATAGCCAAGGATTCAAAAGATAACCACAAAGTCTTCTTTAGCTATGTTAAGAATCTAAGTGGCAACTCGCAGATATGCACTGAACTAGTGCAAAATAGCACAAAATATACTGAACCTACTGATATTGCTAACATCCTGGCAGATAGATTCAGTGCAAACTTCACCCCCCTCTCACCTCCAAAAGGGCCCACAACAATACCAGAAAAGTGTAGTGTCCCAAAAAGCACAGGCACACAGATGAAAACAGCCCTTTCAAAAGCCAAAAACACAGCGTCAATGGGACCAGATGGTGTCCCAGGTTGCATCGTGCATGAACTACAGAATGACCTAACCCCACACCTAAGCACGCTGTTCAACCTCAGCCTCTCCACAGGCTACATGCCCATAGAATGGCCCCCAAACAATGGTTATTCCTCTCCACAAAGAAGGGGCCACAACTGACCCTGGCAGCTATCGCCCCAAAAGCCTGACTAGCCTGGTTTGCAAGGCTATGGAGCACATCATCATGGAACTCATTATCAATGACATTGGGAACCTCCAAACACTTGACCTGACCCAGTTCAGCTTTGTTAAGTGCAGATCATGCCTACTAAACCTGGTTGACTTCTTCGAGACAGTCACAAAGGCCATAGATGAGGGAAAGGTGCTTCACACAGCCCACCCTGACCTCGCCAAGGCTTTTAACACCATTCACCACTCGGGTATTACAGAAAAACTCACCAGCCTGAACATAAACCCTACATCACGAGATGTGTTGCCAACTGGCTTACAGATAGAACTCACACGGTAAGAATAGTGGGCTCCGGGTCCGACTCTAAACCAGTCACAAGTGCTGTCCCACAAGGCTCGGTCCTGGGATCCCTACTGTTCGGCATATATTTCTCAGAAGTACAGGCAAACACAGGAGGACTATTGCTAACCAAGCACACCGATGACTGCAAACCGGGAGCCATAATTGACTCTCCGGCTGACACGGACATTCTCCAAAAGAGCCTTACTGAAATGGACACCTGGTGTCAAAGTCATGGCCTCAAGCTAAATGCCAAAAAATGCATAGTAATCCCATTTGGGAAAAACAAAACACCCACGAATTGCCACATAGATGGCAGCCCCCTTAATACAGAAAAGGTAATAAGAGATCTGGGGACCCAGGTAGATAGTAATCTCTCCTTTGACAATCATATTGCCAAAGTAGTTAGGAAATTCTTCTATGTGGCCCATCTAATTACTAAAGGGTTCACATCTAGAAATAAAGAGGTTATAGTGCCCCTCTACTTGTCACTCATTAGACCCATCATAGAGTACAATGCCCCATTTGGGATGTACCTCACAATACACTTCCAACAGCTGGAAAGACCACAAAAGTACCTCACCAAGTGGATTACTGGCCTCAAACATATGTCCTCTGCAGCCCAACTGAAAAAACTCCAGCTGTACTCAGTGGCATATCGCTTACTCAGAAGTGATCTCTGCCTGACTTACAAAGCCATGTCCAACTCAGAATTGATGGATATTCTCCACCGAAAGAAATCCAAGTCACTGTGAGCTACGCGCTCTAGTTAGCTAAACCTCACCACAACAATAAATAGAACATGCTGGAGGGATAGATTCCTGTCACAGAGACTCCCCATGCTTTGAAACAAAATTCCATACTACATCAGGCAGAGCCCCTCACTAACACTCTTCAAGAGAAACCTTGACGAGTGGATGGGTAACAGAAAATACACCCCCAGGGATCACTTCATTGGCTCTGCTTGACAGAGGATCAGTTAATTAATCAATGGGGTGGCGAAAGCCGACACACTCTGGCTAGGCTTATAAATGCCCTCGGCCAGATAGACTAGTACCTACCTATGAACCTATGAACCTATTATTGTTGTTCTCCTTAAGGTTTGCATCCAAAATCCCAGTCTCTCTCTGTTACTTGAACCTCCTCCATGTTACTTCATCATCTCTTTCCATTTAGAGTTATAGGTTTCTTCCTATGCTATGTATAGGATCCTTAACTGTGTTGCTCTGAAATACTCCTTCAGACTGGGTAATTCCAATCCGCCCTGTTCTATTGGAAGAATAAGCTTATCCCACTTAACTCTTGCCATCTTTCCCTCCCAGATAAAATCCTTCAACTCTTTATTAATTACTATCCACAACATCTCCTCTGGTTGATAAAAATATGCCTGACCTGTATATAAGATTAAAGGAACTAACAACATTTTAACTGCTTGTATCTTACTATCAATATCCATAAAACAGAACTTCCATTTTCTCAATTTTTATATTATCTTTTGTTTGGTCTCTTCCCACGTATCCTTAGCTCCCACATCTGTATCATTTTTAATCAATACTCCTGAGTACTTTATTTTATCATGTCTCCATAAGTAGGGATATTGCTGAACCAATTCATATGTGGGTATATAATTTACTGTTATTGCTTTTGTTTCAGGTTCAGTAATTTTTTATCCTGAAAAGGTCTGAAATTTTCTCAATATGTTCCACAGCACTATAATGTTGCTTTCTGATTTTATCAGGTATAAAATAATGTCATCTGCAAATACAGCCAACTTCTCCTGACGACCATATCAAATATGTTGAATTTCTGAGTCCCTTATTTTCTTTCCCAATGGTTTTAAATAGAATGAAAACAACAAAGAAGAAAGAGGACATCCCAAGCAGAGATTATCAGAGAGGACCCCACCCACTTTAATTTTCACCTCTGATCCCTCATATAACCTCCTAATCAACCTTATATATTTTTTTCAGGGAATGCAAATGGTTCCATTGCTCTCGTCATAAAGTCCTAGCTCACTGTGTCAAATGCTTTCTCTGCATCAAGACCCACCAACATCAGTGGTATTTTCTTACATTCTGCTTCCCTCTGGATCGTCACCATTCTGTTAATATTGTCAAATGTTTGCCACCCCGCCACAAAACCACATTAATCCACATCTATCAATGGCATCACTTTTACCCTTCTTTTTGCCATTATAGACATAAACATTTTATAACCATGGTTTAGTATAGAAATGGGCCTGTATGAAGCCAGATCTGATGGGTCTTTACCCTCTTTAGGTATTAGAGCTTCCGCTGTTTTCTTCCAGGATGTTGGTACTTCTCCTTCTCTTAAAATACTGTTAAACAAAACCTTCCAGATATTTCTCAGTTTTGTTCCCCTCCTAGCTTCCAAACATCCATAGGAATACCATCTATTCCTGCGGACCTTCCTGTAAATTGGTTATATATCACCATTTTTATCTCATCTCCTCCTATCCTAACTGTTGGCAATTGAGCCTCCTCTGCCTGTAGCCTGGGCATATTTCATTCTTCCATAAACATTTCCATTTGTAACTTTTCTTGATTTCCATATTTTCCTGCGTTATACAGACTTTCATAGAATTTTCAGAGTATTTCCAGTACCTCTAAAGGATCCCTTGTTATTTTCATTGTTATAGGCTACCTAAGCTTGGCGACAGCCCTTTCTATTTTTTGTCCCCTTGCTTGTCGGACGAAATGTTTTTGTGCTCTAGGGTTATTATCAAAAAGCAGTTGCTTAACCGCAATCTTTTTAAACTCATGCATATTATCAAGGTAATCCCTTATTTTCTGTTTGGCATTCTGCAGTTGCTCTTCTTGTTCTGTGAGATCCCCCCTATTTTGCAGTACTTTAACACTCGGCAGTACCTCTAATTAATTCTTGTTACTTCTTAACCATATCTCCCTTTCTTTTATTTCCACCCTATTTTTAAATTCCACTTTAATTTTATCCCACTCCCCAGCTATATTTTCAGAAGACATTTTTAACTTCTCTAATAGCTTATGAATAATTTCCACTACCCATTCCTTAAATTCCTCTCTTTTCAGCAGATAGGTGGGAAAGCGGCAGTGTCTCACTTGTATTTCATTACTCCGTGTTTTTATTTTCATTTTATTATTGACACGCAATCTGAAATAGTTATTGGGTGCATATCAAGACCTTCAATTAAATTCACATGCTCCTGTGAAATGTATATTCTGTCTAGCCTAGCCCAGTTTTTGTATCTCAGAAAATAGTATGCACATTCACTCTGAAGTTCTAGTACTGAATTCACATCTTCCATGCTAAATGTTTCTTAAATTTCTTTAAAACTCTACCCTCATTTGTTATATTTTCCCTTTTGGGCCAGCCCCCCCCCCCCCCCAGGCACATTTTACTGTTGCAAATCAAATTCCAGTCCCCACCTATAAGTAATATTCCTTGCTGAAAGCTGATTATGTCTCCCAGATTTTTTTAAGCTCCATTATAGCAGTTTTTGGTGGAATAATGCCAGTGTAATCCTTCTCCCTTGCCAGAAGCCCCTTAATAATATGAATCTTCCATTATTGTCTTTTATATTTTCTTCTATTACTATTGGAACTCCTCTTGCAATTAATAAAAATACTTCCCTCTTCCTTTGCCCAAATATTCTGCAAAATAGCCATCTTGAAAACCTTTCTTTATCAAATTCACATGCTCAGTTCTTTCCAGTTGTGTCTCCTAAAGCACAGCTGCCTGTACTCTACATTTTTTAAAATAATTCACTACTATTTATTTTTTGTATTTGTGTGAGACCATTAATGTTTAAACACATTATAGAAAGAATCATATTCTTGAGGGATTATTCTTCCTATCATTTACGTATAACAGCTTTTTTGTGAAATGTATGGGTCCAGCTTTTTTATTCGATGCATGCACCATTTGGCAGGTTTATCTTTTATACATTAGTTTCTTGTCTTCTCCATTTGAGCCTATGTCAAATCTTGCAGAACTTTTTGTTTTATTGAAAACCCTCAAATAAAAATACACCCCCCCATACTTCCGTAAAACCTAATAACGTAACAATAACACACAAAACTATGTATATAAATAGAACAAACATTCTAAAATGATAGCCACACCCACAGGCTAGAGAGTCCCAAAAAGAAAGGTCATTCATGCACGATACAGCCTGTGCTTTTAATAAATGCTATCTGATTTTTGTCTTATCTTTATAGCCCTCCCAGCTAAGAAAACAGTTGAATGTTTTCAGTAAACATTTTCACCAAGACATTTCACTTTATCAGATTTTCTTCTGGTGACATGCAAACCAGGCACAAACTGCTATGGATACCTTGTTTACCAGAAAAAAAAAGCCTTATAATATTCAATATTCTTTTTCATTTGCATGTGTTGTAATATACTTGTTGCTGGATAAATCCCAGGGTTAGCCCAACCATTTGGCTTTTTACTGTAATTTTATCTTTGTTTTACTGCTCCAAATAATGTATTAATAACCCCTATTACCTCACTCTGGTATTCAGCCCCAAATTCACTAGATAAAGGATGCCAGTCTCTGTGTTTTGAAGCCATTTCAAAAGAATCAGATGCTCTGATTTATATCCTGCTGATATATATTACATGCTTAAATTTCTAACTAACCATTTATCGTCTTGTTGATATTTATTACTTGCTCAACACTGAAGTTCCAAGCCAGGCCAAATTGAAACACTACTGTAGTATAATATCTGCTCAACTGCAAGTTAATTAAAATCAAAGTCCTGCTGAGTTAATGTACTTGCTCTAGACTGAAATCTAAGTTAATTAATTGCTGTTATTAGCTCTGAACCTTTGGATGGTTTGTTGTTTTACTTGATGATGCTTCTACATTGCAATATGGTCACAGTTTAAACTGATTTGGTTTTGTATTGTACCTCCCTTTCTTCTACCTCTAACCCTCCTCCTTCCACCTAAATTAACTCTTTCTCCCTCTCTCAACATCTAACTCCCTACTGCCTTTACTTCTTTTCCTTGCCATATACTATTATTTCCCCTTATTATTGTCTTTACTACTCTAACCCATTTTTATCTACACTTACCTTTTGTTCGGTCTAAGAGCCCCACTTGCACTGCTACAAATAAAACTCAACTCCAAGACACATAGGAAGACACCTATCTACCAGCTAAAGACCTATGCCTACAAGTTACCCCTATGCTATTAATGTATGTAAGGTGCTAACTCCTTACTTCTTGCTATTACTCTTCTGACCTCCCTGAAGCTGTTTCTGCACATCACCCCCCTCTGTCTCATTCTCCCCCAGCCACTTTTTGTTCCAGCCACCCCTTCATCAGCCTCTGTAGTCCATTTCCCTAATCCTTCCTTCTGCCTGGCTTTGCTCTGTTAGTTAGTTCCACCCTTCATTTAATCTGTCCGTCTCCTTCTCCCCATATTCCTGTCCTATTAAGAAATCATTCTTAAATCCATCTTGAGTCTCTCTCCCCTTACACTCTCACCTTCTTCACCTCTGTGCAACCCCTTCTGTGACTCCCTCTCCTAGTGACAGCTTTCTCCTCTTGCAAAGTCTATTTTTTCTTCTCTCTCTGCCCTCTAACTTAAGGTAATATCCCCTCGCTACCTGGCCATTTTCTAAGTTGATTGTCTCTTTTCACTCTTGCACACTTTCCGAATCTGACTCATAGGTACATAGAATGTCACAAACTTATCAATTTGCAATCACGCATCTTTAATAACCATTTCTCAGCTATCAACTGGTCTTTCCTCAATCATTTACCTATAGATGATGCTGTACTTAAATTTAATTCTGTAGTTTTCAACATTCTCAACTACCTTGTCCCCCAGCACACAGTTAGAGTCAAATCCCTTATATCTCCTTGGCTTACTCAATCCACATACTCTTAAATGTACAGAAATGATAAAGCTTGGAGAATCTGGTCCAAAAAAACCTTCCCACCCACCTCCAACACAACAAAGAACTATGTAACCTAACAAAGAAACATATCGCTAAAGACAAGAAAAACTTCTACAACAGTCCACCATCCACTCTTACATCAAATCCAAAGAAATTTTGTAACTCCATTAACCAAATTCTGCATCCAGGTAACTCCACTTCTCCCAATCCAGGCCCAAACAACACTCCTCATAAAATAGCTTCAAATTTCAATACCTACTTCATTGAAACCATTACTAAACTATCATGACAATCAAACTCCTGCACTAATATCACCCCACAGACTCGTCAACATCCCTCAATCCCTCTCCTGCCTTCTCACTGAAAACTTTATCTACCAACTATATTAAACCCTAGCTTAGCAAGCTAAACCCCTGCTCTCCCTCCTTGGATAATCAACCTCCACTCTTTCTCCAAATGGCTGCAAACTTACTAGCACTTCCAATCTCCATTCTCATTAACTGCTCACTCACTGAATCCAAAGTCCCCACTATTTGTAAAAAGTTTTACACCATACCCATTCACAAGGGTGGCAACTCTTATGACCTTGCCAACTTTAGGCCCATTGCAATTCTTTCACCTCTCTCTAAAATCCTAGAGAAATGTGTCTATAATTAAATCCTACACTACCGCCTACAAAATAACATACTCACCCTGACAAAACATGGCTTTCATTCAAAGCACAGCACCTCCTCTGCTCTTATGTCCTCAATTAACACTATGTTCCAAGCTAGGGATAACAATAAACTAATTTCCACCCTACTCCTTGATCTTTCTAAAGCTTTTGACACCGTGTCCCACTCTCTGCTTTTGGCTAAACTCTCTGAACTTACTGTCCCCTTCAACCATCTCCTGGTTTGCCAGTTACCTCTCCGATCAACCATAGTCAGTTAGATGGCTCTGTACTACACCTCATGCCCTCCCTATCAAATTGGAAGTACCCAAAGGGTCTATTCTAGGCCTTCTTCTGTACAATATTTTACTAATCAACTATATACTTTGTGTCCTCAATTGTGTAATTTCTCAAGCAATATGCTGATGACTCCACAGTCATTACCATAATGGACTCGCTCTCTGACCTTAATACTCTCATGCAAAAATCCTTCTTTTCAATCAAAAACTGACTCACTTAGAATCAGCTGATTCTTAACCCTAAAAAAAAATAAACTCCTGCTTTTCACCCCCAAAACCCTAAACCATCTCAAATCTACCTTCTCTGTCTGTTACCTTAACAATACACCTATTTCAGTCAAGTCTCACACCAAGCTCCTGAGGTTATCATAGATGACCAACTCAAATTTGATCTACAAATTTTCAATAACATTAAAATAAAAAATACAAAAAACTTGGACTTTGTATTGGAACAAAAAAGTTCTCACCACCATTTCCAAAATCTCTCTATCCCATGCTTACCTACTTCCAAGCCTCTTCTATGGTTCTCAAATCCTCACAAACCTACAGCTCTCTCTTCTTTCTAAATTTGAATCTACTTACGACAAAATAGCTAGATTTGCAGCATGTCAAACTTATCAGTCTCACCACTGTCTTTTATTCTCCAAATGTTAATAACATGAAGCAGGGTATAAGCTTTAAAGTTCCCCACAAGTTTAACAAAGTCCAAGGAAGTCTGATATTTTCAGATTTTCCTGTTCTGTCATGTTTCACAAGTATAATTATTGCTTTATCATCCCAGAGCTGTCGATTTCCAATTTACCAGCTTTAATCCTGTTTATCTTCATCTCCCAAATCCTGTCTTTCATTTATTTCCAACATATTACAGATTCTTCTAGTCGATTCTTTTGTTTTCTTCTGTCTCTCAGGCAAATGAAGCAGTGGAAAAGATTTTATGGGCTCAGTCTCTCTGTAGTCCTTAGCATCAGGAGAACACGAAGCAGAACCTCATTCTGATTCGCAGCTCAGACTTTGTTGGACAAACTTTTATGTTTTCTCTTTAGCATGTACTTCATCAAAAAATGATTTTGCCCCTCCTGGGAAAAAACACTCTGAAGATGCCTGGGTAGAGCAGTTTGAATCTCATTCCTGCTTTTTGACATCCCATAAATAATGGAATATATTACTCCTCTTCTGCCCGGTGTACACTGAGTAATCATTCTCCACAGACACTCTACTGTCTTTCACTTTTAGCACTTTATCTTTCTGCCACAGTTTTGTCAAAATCAGCTCCTTCTGACAATAAGACTGCATTTTTACTATTAAAGGTCTAGGTTGTTTTTAGTAACCAGATTTGGAGCATACACATGATGTGCCCTTTCAATTAACAGTTCCTGTTGTGAAATACCAGTTCAGTTGCTTGTCTGTGCTTTCATAAAATTAATACAATCTGTTCCTTCCAACTTCTCTGGTAGAGCATAAAATCTCAGGTTTTCCCTACACGCTCTGTACTTTAATTCTACAATTTTTTTAAACATCTCTTCTTGTGCAGTCTCATATTCATAAATACACACCGCAAAACTGAAATCCAATAAACACACCACACCAGGAAACTGTAGGAAAAAGCTTTACTGGTGTATCCAGTACCTCGGCTTACACCTTCAAGGAATCTTCATCACACATACAACTCACCATTATATACTAATACAATTATGTAATAATTAAATAATTGGACTCAATTACATATAATCAATTCCACATTAAATATAATTGAATATCATTTACCATACTCTTTTCCCATTTAATAAATAAACACTGCAACATTGCTTTTAAAGTACTCTGGTCTAAAATATATGGAATGCATTCTATCTCATAAATAGCATCAATATTGTATACTTCTATACCTATATAATAAGACTATATTTAAATAATAAATGTTTGAAAACATTCAGTATTAGAAACTGCAGTTTTAAACAGTACAATTTTGGACATACTTGAACAGACCAAAACACAAAGAAATCATGTACATTTTTGAATTTATCTACCCTTGCCCTGCATTCAAATTTATGTCAAGATTTAATCCCCTTGGGCACAGAGTACCAAAATTAATAATGCATTTAGTTTCCAACCATATCAATTTATTTATAAATTCATCCCCTTGACATTGGCTGGGCTTGGCCAACACACAATAAAAGAAGGATGTGTCTGAGCCATTGTGATGTCTGGCAAAATGTTTTACAATGGAGCTTTCCATCCTATATCTCCTGATGTCACCTAGATGTTCCATTATTCATTTTTTCACTGCCCTCTTTGTCTGCCCTATATACCACTTCACTATGGGGCATCCACACCCTATGATATAAATCCCCCCCCAAGATTCACAATTATATTGGCCCCTAGCCTTATATGTTTTCCCATTAATGTTGACTCCATCTAAATTCCTAATCTTGTTACACACTCTACATCTTCCACAAGGAAAACTGCCTTTCCTTCCATGTTCTTTATCCACTTTCCTAATAGGTAACAATTCCTTTAAATTCTTGAATCTACTATAGGAGAAAGTGACTCTCTCTGGGAAGAGTCCCTTCAACTTCCCATCATTGGAAATAATAGGCCAAAACCTATTGACTAGCCCTTTCAAAGTTTCTGAAAAATGTGAATACTTGTTAACAAAATCATTCTGTCTTGAACCTCTTCTTTGTTCATATCCTACCTTTTCCTTCTAATACCTACATCCTCTTTTTGCATCGTAATGTGTGTCAGCCCCAATCTTCTTCTAACATTGTTTTCAGCTATATTTAAAACATCCAAGTCATAGCAGACCAAGAGGGCAGTGAAAAAATGAATAATGGAACATCTAGGTGACATCAGGAGATGTAGGATGGGGGGCTCCATTGTTGAACATTTTGTCAGACATCACGTTGGTTCAGACACATCCTTCTTTTATTGTGTGTTGGCCAAGCCCAGTCAATGTCAAGGGGATGAATTTATAAATAAATTGATATGGTTGGAAACTAAATGCATTATTAATGTTGGTACTCTGTGCCCAAGGGGATTAAATCTTGGCATAAATTTGAATGCAGGGCAAGGGTAGATAAATTCAGAAATGTACAAGATTTCTCTGTTTTTGTCTGTTCAAGTATGTCCAAAATTGTACTGTTTAAAAATGCACTTTCTAATATTGAATGTTTTCAAACATTTATTATTTAAATATAGTATTATTATATGCAATATTAGACAGTTAGAGGTATAGAAGTATACAATATAGATGCTATTTATGAGACAGAATGTAGTCCAGATATTTTAGAGCAGAGCACTTTAAATGAAATGTTGCAGTGTTTATTTATTAAACGGGAAAGAGTATGGTAACTGATATTCAATTATATTTAAATTGGAATTGATTATATGTAATTGAGTCCAATTATTTAATTATTACATAATTGTATTAGTATATAATGGTGAGCTGTATGTGTGATGAATATTCCTTAAAGGCAAAAGCTGAGGTGCTGGATACACCAGTAAAGCTTTTTCCTACAGTTTCCTGGTGGGGTGTGTTTATTGCAGTCTGATATTCAGCCAGCCTTTTCTTCATTGCAACCTCTGAGTTTTGCAGTTCTATCATCTTATCTGAATATCTGTTTAAAGCTTCTTCCATTTTTTCAGCTTTTTATTGTTTGTGTTGATATGGGCGGCCACGGTAGTGCAGCGGTTAGCATTGTCGCCTCACAGCAAGAGGTTCTCCGGTTCGATGCTGGGGTGCCTTCTGTGGGGAGTCTGCATGTCCTCCCTGTGGTCACGTGGGTTTCCTCCGGGTGCTCCGATTTCCTCCCACATCCCAAAGACATGCTGTAGGTGGAGTGGACACTCTAAATTGGCCCTAGGTGTGAGTGTGTGCATGTGTGTGCCTTCTGTGGAAGGTTGGGCACCTGGCTGGCAACTCGACATAGTAAAACTCCACTGCCAATCATGAGCAGACAGATGATCCACTGTGGCGACCCCTAACCGGGAAAAGCTGAAAGAAGAAGAAGATTGTTTGTGTTGATATACTCCATCAGTGTTTAGTTTATTCTAACCAGGCCTGTGTGCAACTGCTTGAGACTCTCCTCTAGGTTACTGGAAGTCATGTCTGGAACTTGTAGTGCCTCTTGCTGAACCACTGCAGTAGTCCTCACAGTCTATGCTTCTTTCTCACCTTTTGTAGCTGATTTTCCTCCAGATCCTTTATATTTCTTTTTTTCCTGGCATCCAGGCAGTGACTTATTGGCCAGTTACTGAAATGTACCCATAAATCTAGGTCCACTGGCCTTATTTGCTAAGGTTCTGTTTTCAGACGGGGAGAGCAAGAATTAAGCTGTTGCTCAATGTGCAGTCACCTTGGAATCCAGTCTGTTTGAACTATTCTTGAATTCTACTGTGCATCCACCACCATCAGTACCATAAAACTCAGTAGCCAGATAAACCACGGCATCCATATATGCTGCCATACTTGTCAGTCTTGTCCACCAAGCTGTTCTAACACTGCAGCTGCTGTTCAGCTGGCATACATTTGTTGGTTACACTACTACAAGGAGTTATTAAATGAATGAGGCTTAAATTAATCACTTTACTCTCACTGACTTTCTACTACTGGATTACTGTTGTCCACAGAAACTCACTGTCACTGCAATATCTATTGCATGTCAGCAGTGATGGTGCTGTATATAGTCTTTATTTTCCCATGTGTTTTTGCAACTGTTGTGTTGATGTGTATAAGTTAGGGTGTTGTGAGGGGAGAAAGTCTCTCACAGGTGGGTACAGGGTGATTTCCCCTTGCACAAACAGTTCTGTGTTTAGATTTTTCATCTGGTTCAAGTTTTTGCAGTTAAATTTGGTGAAATGTAGTAAAACTCACCTTTGCCTGCTTCAGTTTCTCTGGCTGTTGTATCAGTGTTCCTGATACTGCACAACTGGAAGTATAATCACTCACTTTACTTCATTGTATCAGTGTTCCTGATACTGCACAACTGGGAATATAAGCACTCACTTTACTTCACAGTATCAGTGTTTCTGATACTGCACAACTGGGAATATAATCACTCACTTTACTTCATAGTATCAGTGTTTCTGATATTGCACAACTGGGAGTATAATCGCTCACTTTACTTCATTGTATCAGTGTTCCTGCACAACTGGGAGTATAATGACTCACTTTAGTTCATTCTGCTACCCTGCAGAAACTGTGCCTATCTGAAGGCAGACCACAACAAACTACTAAGGTTAATACCTAAACCTGTAATCCTTTATAAATGTACACTGCTGACCTGGGTCTAAAGCATCTATAGTCTGTCCCCCATAGTAATTTGGCTTTCTCCTTGTTTTAATTAATATAGTTTTCTCCTAGTACTCTACAACACTACTTTCTAAGCTTACAAAAACCCCTGAATATTATATTAACATATTGGTTTCCCACCTTAAAACCCTGAAAATGATACTTAAACTTATAATCTAAACCTAGAAAATACCCTAAAAAGCTTAAAATACAGTTTCAAACAAAGCTATTAAACTAAATCTTTACTCACCTATGGCTCCAGGAAGCCTTAGAAAACACCTGTAGTCAGTGTTAGCTCGCTCCGCTCACCTCCCTGCCCCCAATTTCCACCGCCCCCAGTACCTCTAGATTTATAGTTACATCGCCACAACCCCTGCTATAAGAACCTATCAGCATCCACCTAACATATTTTCTCCACCCCCCAGTCCATTACTTTGAAATCTATCATCCTATCTTCTGGTGTTGAACCACCCAAACAATACAGATCCTTAACTACCACATTCCTCCACTCACAATGCTATACTCCTTACTGACCATTTTGCTGGCCCCTTATCTACTCACCTTGTATGAAAACCAGTATCTCACTGGATATCAGTACTCAATAGGCCATACTCTCACCCCAACTGCAAGCCCTTCCACCTTTCACCAATCTTGCAGTACAGTGTCCAGCCCTACACCTTGCTCTCGCTATCAACATGCCAATCCCAGAAACATTAGTTTGAGATTAAAACATTATTATAAACTCATAAATAAACTCTTAAAGCTCATCAATAGGTTTAAACCTAGCCTAACACCTGGAGGTGACATGCACCCCAAGCCCGGCCCATCCACCTCAGTCAAACTTACCCCCCCAATTGTAATCCAAGTTATAAACCTATAATTGATAGGCCAGTTAACTCTCTACTGGCCTGTCACCTTAACATTAGAAATATTAACAACAAGGTACATGAACTCCATGCATTCCTTGCTATCTACTCTCCTGAGATTCTCTGTTTATCTGAAACCTGGTTAAAATCTAGCACTACAGACAATGAAGTGCCACCACCTGGGTATAACATATACAGGCTGGATCGTGTTTCCAGGAAAGGGGGTGGGGTAGCTGTTCTATATAAATCTGCATTGAATGTCACCATTGAGGCTATACAACCACCTCAAATTAACAACTCAGAGATTCTTGCCAACAAACTACAAATTAATAAAAAATAAATGTATTTACATCATCTGCATGTATAGTCCCCCAGGTAATTATGTAGCTACACTTGAAGATACCCTTCACTGGCTAACATGTCACTACCCCCAAGAAACCATACTACTCGGAGACCTCAATATAGACTGGAATACCTGTTCTTCAGACTCCCCAACCACCCATGTCAACCTGCACACATTCTCATAAGTCATCACAATCCCTACCAAGATAGGTAAACCAAACCAAAAAGAAAGCATACTTGATTGGGTACTTATAAATAGTCATCCCCAATTGTACACCTCTGGGACCTTCCTTGAAGACCTAAGCAATCACCTTCTCATCTATATTATTAAGCACAAAGCTATTAACCCCCAACAATCCTTACTTAGAATGGTAAAAAACAAAAAATACTTTAACCCCACCAAATTCCAACAAGAGCTAAACTCATGCAAATGGTCAATTTTAAGACACCTCCCCTTAGATGAAGCAGTTGAGTACTTTAACAACAAATTCCTAGAAATCCTTGATTCTCATGCACCCGTTCATTCAACAAGAACTAAGGCAAAAACTGCACCATGGCTTTCCAAAGAGTCTAAACAAAAAATCACCCTCAGAAATAAGGCATGAGCATTATAGCAAACTACTAAAGACCCCCAAAACCACATTAAATATAGGCAAATGAGGAATGTCACTAAAAGATCCCTTCTACTAGCCAAAAAAAATTACTATTATAATACAGGAAATAAATCATAACAAGCCTCAGAAATTCTGAGCAGGTATAAATAAACTATTATAGCCTGGACAAACTTCCACCACAGTCCCCACAGCCTCCATTGATAAACCTTCCGAAGAGGTCTCTGACAGTTTTAATCATTTCTTTACTGAGACCATTCAAGCCCTAGTGAAGTGAGCCAACTACCTCCCAGCCCCCCTGTCATGAAATCAACACCCCCAGAAACCAACTCACATTTAGATTCCAACCAGTTGCCACCTCCTTCATCCGTACCTTGATTAAAAAACTAAAACCAACTACACTTTCTTCTGACCAACTCCCTGCCAAGTACCTACAGAAAGCAGCCAATGCCATTGCTTGCCCCGTCTTGATACTAATCAATCGAACAATAGCAGGAGGTAAAATCCCTTCTATTTGAAAAATATCCTATGTAATCCCACTTCACAATGATGGTAGCTCTACTGAGTTATCCAATTACAGGCCAATAGCAATACTATCCCCACTTGCAAAAATTATGGAAAAATGTATCCATAGACAATTGATGCATCACGTAACTCAGAATAACCTCATGGCAGACTCCCAGCATGGCTTCCAACTGCACCACAGTACTACTTCAGTGCTTCTAGCCTTCTCCAATATCATAAACCATAACCATAATAACAACAACATATCCTCAGCCCTCTTCTTGGATCTCTTCAAGGCATTTGATATGGTGGATCTCCATTTACTAATCCATACCCTGAAAACTTTTTGCCTAGACATTAAAGTCATCCAGTGGTTCCAATCCTATCTGAAAGATAGACAGGAGGCTGCCCTTTGGCAAAACAAACTTTCTAAACTCCTACCCAACACACTAGGTGTACCCCAGGGATCCATACTAGGGCCCCTTCTTTTCTCCATCTTTATTAATGACCTCTATTCTGCTATCCCTACAGTCAGCTGTGTCCAATATGGTGATTACTCTACCCTGATTTGCTCTGCCATTTCTCTAAACAAACTGCGGTCAGCTACACAAACCACCTTTAACACTATTGAAAACTGGCTTTCTGGTCGTCGTCTGATACTGAATCCCAAAAAACAAACTGTTGCTATTCTCACCAACACACAGGTCTACAGCATTAACATTTACCATTAAATCTAATAATGGCACAATAATCTCCCCAGACTCCTCTACAAAACTGTTAGGTGTTTTTGATCGATAATAATCTCAAATTCGACCTACATGTTAATCAATCTATAAAGACCATTAATAAAAAACTAGGCTCACTTTACAGGATAAAAGCCTTCTTAACCCCACCTGCCAGATCTGCCATAGCTCACTCTCACCTACTTTCAACTCTTCTGTATGAATCCCCGATACTCTCCAATCTAAACAAATCTGTCCTCAACAAACTCTCTATCTGCTATAACCATATTGCCAGATTTGCCACTGGCCTGCCTTATAGGACTCACCATTGTATTAACAGTAACCAGCTTGGGTAGCTAGAACTACCCAGCTTGATCCAGTATAACCTCATGATAACTGCCCATAAGTTACTTTACAATCCAGATAATACTCTTGCTCTTAAAAATATTATTACCCCCTATCATAATCACAGGACACTGCTATCCTCTAATCAATTACTAGTCCAGACTATCAAAACTAATAATTCTGCCAGTGACTGTCTCTTCACAAACTCTGTAAGCAGATTCTGGAACTCTCTCCCAACCGAAATTACTTTGCTCAACTCCCTGAGCCAATTCAAGACTAGACTTAAACAACATTTGAAGCTAAACCGGCTATGCTAATGTAGGAAACTCTCCATGACAATGAGACTAACATAGTTATTTTAGCTTACCTGTGGCACTATCCTGACCTTTACCTTGCCTAACTCTAATGTGTTTTGGCATGTAACCACTGTAAATATTGTATCTGTAACTAACTGCACGAGTTAATAACAGTATTCTTATCTGACTTGAATTACTTAACAAAGACCTACTCTCTGCTTCTCATTAACCCCAGAACTACTATTATTTGACTAGGTATGTAACCTCTCTAAAATTGTATTCATAAACTTTACTGTTTGCTTAAATATGTTTACTACTGTATATACTGTATTTTATTCTAATTTGGTGACCTTGGAACTTTTCTCCCTAGGCCTCCGCTGAAAATGGACATGTATCCAGTCAGACTATCCTGGTCAACAAATGTAACATAAAATAAAATAAAATAAATAAATAAAATACATTAGGAAGAGTTGTACAAATTTAATGTATTCATTTCACTTTACTTTGGATAATAGCCTAAAGTAATTTCCTCTTTAATTTGGATAATACCGTAAAGTTAGTTTTAATTTTTTTATTGAGTAAAATATCTGCTAGTGTTCACAAGGTACACAGAGATGTATTTTAACTTTTTTCCCCAATAAACATCTTTATTAAATTATCACATATGACATAGGCAATCTTACATTTATATAAATGAAAAACAAACAACTTTGACACCACTTTAGTTGCAAACACTATACATCACAGAGACCATTGAAACAACTTTAACTTTGATATGAAATTTGCAATTATTCAGTGACAAACAAGATCGTTTAAACTTTGTTATGTAATGGACTAAATCAATATGCTGATAAATGATAAGGCAGCAGGAGTCTCTCAGTTGCAAGACAGTGGAGGGACGTTTGGTTTTGCAAGTGATTTTTTTGTGGCTGGGTATTTGATAATGTGCTGTAATATAAGAATACCAATAGCTGTTATGTTTTTCTGTTATCCATTACATAATGTGGGTTTTGAAATTTCTAACTGTTATAGTTTTATCAATACTTGTAGAAGTAACATGAGGCCAGTAAACAATAATAAACAGTTTATGCAAAAAAAATGTACTGTATGCTTGGTGGGATATTTTCCAGCTCCATTACAACACTAAGTAGGATAAAGAAGGTATTTAAAGTTCATAGAAGTTTGGTTGCCATCTATGTTGAAGTAGATGAACATGGAATTAGTTGTGATCTTTGAAATCTATTAGGGTTTGAAGAAGCTTATTTCATAGATTAGGCCCCAGTTTTGGGAAAATCATGCTCCTCTAACTGGAGGTTACTTTGTCTTTATTAACACAAACACCCTGGAACTAATGCATGCTCCAACCAGAGGATCAAGCATACTGAATCTTGTACTCACCGACATGACAGACCAAGTCACATCCTCACTAATGAGATCAGATCACAAAGCTGTCTCATTTAAAGAAAAATGTATCCAGAAAATCCAGCTAAACCACTGACAGTTAGAAACTATTCAAAGCCTAACTACATCCTAGTCATACCTTGCAACCTCCTACTGCAAACAGACAAACCCTGACAGAATGGGGGACAAAGACACAAAAATAGGGACATATTTTAAGTATTGCTCTTATAAACATAGAAAGTTGCTAGAGTAACAGGATTTGTTTTAACATACATTTCTGAAGGATATGAAGTCAGAAGCACAAATGTATGTCATTATTTAGTGATTTCAGTTCTTAGATCATCCCAGTGATTTACCAGAAAACCACTAATTTTTTGAGGAACAGCCCCAAAGTGTGAGCCCAAAATCTGGACATTCTGCAAAAATCTTGACAGTTGAGAGGTATGATTCTATTAAGTGGCAGTTTGTCAAAATTCAAGGTTCCCCCCCAACCCCAAGACCACAGCTACCTATGCAGAACTATTCAGAGAGTCCCTATATAAATGTGAATAACTGCATAGAAGCTACTGTACCTACCAGAAATAAACCCAAAGCAAACACTAAAAATAAACCCCACTGCTAGAATCCTTAGCTAAATATGCTATATAAGAAAATAATAAAACTCATGGCCAAATTCAGGAAGAGCAGCTCCCTTGAAGACAAGTGCTCTCTTGTACAACTAAACAAGAAACCAAGAGGTATAATAACTCCAACAACGTCAGCAATGAGGTCAGGATAGCCTAGCAAGTGAAGGGCAGTCAGAAGGCCTTCTTTAACTATGTCTGGAACCCTAGAAGTACCATAAAAAATATTTTGCACTAGCTCAAAGCCTATCTGTGAGTTGACACTTAGATTCTTAACATAGATAAATAAGGCTTTGTGGTTATCTTTCGAATGCTTGGCTATTTTTCTTTCGAAGTTAGCCTTGGAGGATTTTATGAGGGACCTTAGTTTCTTACTGATACTGATCAGGGATGTCTTTCCTTCTTGAGATTTGCTTTTTTTCTGAACTAGTTTCCTCCTTCTATTGTATAGCCTGTTTATGGCAGGGGTCCACCATACTGGTTTCCTTCTCTTAGGGGAGTGAGTCTTGATTTTGTGATTCATGTAGGTGCTCATAGAGTGCATTTGTAAAGGTTCCTGCATCTTGGACACTGTTATCCTTTAGCATGGGGGCTGTGAAACTTACCACCTCTGTCTTAATTAAGGTGAAGTTTGCTATAGAAAAGTTTTTCACTGTGGTTTCCTTGGTTGGAGGTGGTGGTGTAGTGTGGACATCCAGAGTGATTAGTTTATGGTCTGATCTAACCATGTGATGTGTTGACCTCCGGTGTGGAACACCTGTCGCCCATGTTGGTGATGACCAGGTCCAATATGTTTTCACCTCTAGTAGGGGAGTGTACCAGCTGATCCAGGGCATTTGAGCTGATAAATTCCAGGAAGCGCTGGACCTGGGAGTTTGTACTTGAGTAGTTTTCCCAGTTAACGGTAGGCTAATTGAAATTGCCCAGTATCAGGGTGTTTGGTAGGAACTTCATGTTTTCCAGTGTCTCCAGAAAGGCAGAGTGGTGGTTCTGGGTCATGGAGGGTGATCGGTAGCAGGCCACAATTTGCATTGCAGATTTGCCTGATGTTAGTTGCACATGGATGATCTCAGAGGTATCATGCTGCTCCACTAACCTGGAGGTGTAGGTATCCTTGATGAATATGGATACACCCCCTCCTTTTGTGTTTCGGTTCATGTTCTGTGGCCGAAATGTGTGGTATGAGCTGTAGCCCAGTAGTGTTGGGGTGCTCTGTGGAGCTTTGAACCAGGTTTCAGTTACTGCACAGATGTCGACGTTCTCCATACTGAGGAGTGCTTCGAGCGGGTGTATTTTGAGATTTAAACTCCTGGCGTTGAGTAGCATAACCCTTATTTTTTTATTTGTGCTGTTTACGGAGGTGGGTTTGACTTTTGAGCCTTGCCTAAAAAAGGCACTATGGGTGTAGCAAGAGCCTTGGCCAGTATTCGAAAGCCTAGGGGTGACAGGTGCAAGCCATCTCTTGTGAAGCAACGAGGCCTGTCGTCCCAGGCTGACAGACACTGGGTCCCCTTTGAATGACACCAGAAGCTTAGCCAATTGTTGAAATTGATCATTTTTTGTTTATACTGCGGTATCATTCTTGGTGAGGGCAGGATGCTACTCAGGGTCAGGGTCATACCCGCCTCAGCTACATGATCAGAGACCTCTTCCATGTCTCTTTTCATGTAGACCAAGGAGGTGCATCTCAGGTCATTCACACCAACATGAACAATGACAGAGTCATATTTGTGCTTGTTCTGGAGTGACCTGAGTGCTTGTGTTATGTGGCAGATTCTGGCTCCCGACAGGCAGCTAACAGTAACTTTCTCCTTGTCCAGCCAAGTGAGTGGGACATCAGTGTGCCTGACTATAGAGTTGCCTATTACTAGTGTGTTAGGTATGTTATTTTGCCTTAAGGGCTGTGATTGTGCGGCACACTGATTTTGTGTTTTATGTGTTGTCTGGTTTGTGATGGGAGGTGCAGGATTTTTGGGTGTCTAGCTAAGCTAAGAGAATAAGAAAATTATTCTATGTCACCCAGATTATTGATAAGGGAATGGCAACTGGGCCCGAAGCAGTTATAGTATCAATCTACTTAACCGTTCTTAAACCTATCACTGAATACAACGCCCCCATGGCATGTATTTAGCCAGACACTTGCAACAGTTGTTACACCCACACACGATTCTCACCAGGAGAATTTAGGGCATGAATATACCGTCCTACACTGACTGCCTAAAGGCTCTGTCTCTGTACTCAGTCTATTGGAGACTGCTGAGAGAGGATCTTTTCCTAGCTTACAAAGCTTCTTTAGACCCAGCCCTGATGTATCTGTTGCACATGCCCAAAACAAACAACATCAGAAACATTAGATCTAGGGATCTAAACTTCACTTGTGACATAAACAGAATATGCCAGAGAGACATATATATGTCCCAAAGGATCCCTACACTATGGAATAGGCTCCCCATCCCTGTAAGACAAAGTTTATTCCTGAATTTATATAACAGATATCATCATAATTAGATGGAAAATTGTAAATGTACCCCTGGTCTGGACCCATGTCCCTTATGGACTGAGGAAAGTATTATCCTAACTAACACTACCCCTACACATCCTTAGTTACCTCATTACTAGCATGCCCTCCTCTATAGATGCCCATGATACTTGGGATCCAAATACTTTGGGGTGAGTGGCTAGGCTTGCAAGTGCCCTTTTTGGCCATTAGCTTAGTAAAAACCTATGAAACTGTAAAGCTATGAAAAGATAAAGAGGACATCTGCATTGTGAATCGAGATTCTAGTTTTAAGTAAATCTATGTAGTTTCTCTAGTAGACTAACTTGTATGTGATATAGGTCAGGAAGAAACTTATGGTGGTATTCATAGTCATTGCACCTAAGTGTAGTGGAAACTTGGACTGGCTAAGCCTAAGTGCAACTGAGGTGTGATACATACACACCACTTACACTTAGGTACACTGGTTTCAAGTAGCCTTGAAGATCTTAAGCAAATGAAGACACCATGAGGTGTAAATGAGGACTATGTGAAAACCTTGTGACTGTCTTATGGGAATTAGGAGCCCTTCCTCCTTATTGTGATTTATTTCATCATTTTATGCTCTTCTTCTCCCTGTGCAAAATGGTTAGAAAACATGCAGCAGCACCTTTTCTATCTAATTTGTATGTCACAGCTGCATAGGTTTGCTGCTAGCTTACCCATTTCATGTGCTTAAGATGTATAAGATACAGGCAATGTTTGTCACATCTCCAGAGTTCCTATATGTCAACAACAGAATGATGCTTTTTGTCAGAGTACCAACGGTCAACATGTGTCTGTGTTGAGGGGTCAATGACACAACTGCTAGTTACATTGGAAGGGTTTCATTGTGGAGAAGCAGGTGGTATATTCCCATTATGAGAACCATTTTTGTTGTTTTTTTTCCTTTGCCCTTTTGTACTCTGTTTCCTTCACATTCCAGAAGGTAGTACTGCAGTAGCCTTATGACTTGCAGGTACTGCCCTACCGTTAATGATCTTGAAAGGTGTCGTACACAATGTTGCCTACTTTCTATTTACAGCAGTACTGTCATCCAATAAGTGTTTCAAAGTGTAAGCTATCTCTGCTTGTTGTGGCCCTCATTTCCAAACAGCTGTTTCCTGTATGTCCACAGAGCATCCCCAAAGATGTGAGTTTGCTCATGATTAAAGCTGGATCTCGTGTGTCTTACTCCTTGCTGTTCTGTAATACTGTAAAGGTTAAGCAAATGTTGTAGCAAAAGTGTTAAACTGACACCTGCCATTCTTTTATGAAAGTTTTAGTAAATGTGGACAATGAATGTATCTGTATCTGCATGAAACGTACCCCCTGTAGCACAAATTCTGACTTGTGGTTTTCTGTGTTGTGTTCATGCTGCCTGTGCTGTGCTAATCTCTGGTGCAGTAATAACAGGTGTGTGTGTGTGTGTGTGTGTGTGTGTGTGTGTGTGTGTGTGTGTGTGTGTGTGTGTGTGTGTGTGTGTGTGTGTGTGTGTGTGTGTGTGCGTGCGTGTGTGTGCATGCGTGTGTGTGTGTGTGTGTGTGTGTGTGTGTGTGTGTGTGTGTGTGTGTGTGTGTGTGTGTGTGTGTGTTTGTTTTGTTGTACATGTGGTAGGTAATGCAGTTCATTCATTATTGAATCTCACCTGCTCATTTACTCATTCAGTTGCAAATAGTAAGCACCCTGATACATGTAGATGGCATTTTAAAATAGCACTTTATACATTCCCCGATCATGGCATTCATAAGTAATGAAAAAGCATTAAAATGCATTTCTTACCAGTAATGTAAGGATACTGCTCAACAGCTGGCAATGAATTACCGTGATTTCTCGAATTTCCAACTGATTTCTGCTTGTCCCTGTTACTGAAACATGATTTTTATTCAGTGGTGTTTTAAATGGAATGTCATTATTGACCTGAAGTAGGGTGCAGGCCAGTATGGAGGGCTGATGAAAACTGATGAAAGCTGGGGATAATTTACAAACTTATTACACAAACTAGGCCCAATCGCACTGTACGTTATGAATCATACTGTAGTGCAAGTATTTATCTCCCTTATAGGCACAACTGCAATGGACACGATGTACATACAGCTTCCTCTGCATGTGACCAAACTTAACAGAACCCAACTTCGAACAATTAGAGTAAGCATGTCTGCCGTGGACATTTCTGAAGAGCCAAGCCTTGCCATAATCAGCTCTGATGTTTTGTGCTTTGTTGATTTGCATACAGGAGTAGCATCACATTTTGCCAAGTGCCCTTGTGCTTCTGTGAACTACAGAACTGTGAATACAACCCTTCACCCTTCATTGAGGATTGGTAGTAAACAGAGGCCAGTATGTTACAATGATATTGAGATATGTCTGCTAGTGTAATAAACTGGCAAATTCCAATTGTTGCCTTTTTTAAGCTTTTGGGTATTTTTTGCTTTTACAGATGTGGTTATTGTTAAAACATATTCAAGCTGTGGAAACAACATGTTCCTATCTGGAGCAACCCTTGTCTCAGGTTAAAAAAAAATGGTCGCTCTTGTAATACAATACACTAGCTAATTTAATTCCTAGTTACTTTGAATTAGAAATAATCTAATAATGAGACCAACTGCTACCATAAAGGGTTATTTTTGGGAGGAGGGATTTTGTATGCTAATTATGGAGTCAATGTAAAGTTAAGTTTAGCTGGTTTTGGTAACCTTCTACAGTGGAAGCTAATTTAGGTAACAGCAAAGCTCGATGCAGATCTACTAATATTTTTACTTAAGTTTAATTCTGTGAATTAGTCTCAGTTTGAGAATTTAGTGTAACACAGATGAGGTGAATGAAAGTGAAATATGAGGTGAATAGGTAACTAAGTGGATAAAAATAAGAAAATCAAGAATCATAGAAAGTAATTAGAAAACCTTACCTGTATATTCCTCTTAAACAAAGAACATGGTCAGGGAAACATTGTTATTTAGAGATCAATATAGCTGACGTCAGAGGCAGTGAATAGGATATATGGGGCACTGAAGGGTAGGCAAGAATCACTCATGAAAAAGAAGCAGTGTGTTAGAGTTTTCTCCTCCACCCTTTCCCCTCGAAGAAGTTGTTAGCTTCCTCAGCAAGCAGCAGCTGCAGTGATAAAGTAATTTCACTGTCACTAATGGCAGCAGGAACCCCTTCTGTGTTCAGTAAGGTTATGTAACCTATCATTTCAAAAACTGAAAAAATGAAAACATTATTACTACATCGTTTGCTATGGATTATTATGGCAGCATTCATTGCAAGAATGCTTCATATTTTCTAGCTTTTTAGGTTTGTTCCTTTAGTGCTTGAGTATAAATGTGCTATATATCTGAGTCTACAAAGAAGAGTGCTTGATTTTACAACATCGCTTTTGGATTCATGGCAGGTAAATCCTGATTATTTACTGGCATGGGGAGCCACTTTTTCTTAGTGCCCTGGTTGTTAGGAGGTGACATTATGTCTAGGGCTCCCTCTCCCATCTGTAACTCTGCACATTAACATAAATTTTGGACTGGTGTGGATTTTGCATTATGGTGTCATCTTAATTATTGCTGTGGAACACATGACCGCTTCCCAAATATGGGAAGATACACATTTCTGCACATCTGTGCACTTTATAACATATGTAACCATTCCAGTCCTGTGAAGAAATGTGCTCCCTTCTTCTTGCGGAACTTGATATCTGAGCTATGCAAGATGACATTTCAGAAGTTGCTCTGTGCTGGATGGACTCTATGAACTAGGGGACTTTGAAGATTTTGATTCAGAATTAACTACTGGTTATCCTTCTGGTTTGCCAGTTCTCATGTCTGGGTCCCTGGACACCTATGGGTCCCCAGGGGAGCATGTCATAATTTTGGTGAAAGCAAAAGCAATGAGTACTTTTTGCAGAAGTTAAATTCACGACAGTGGAATTAACTTTTTTCTTCACTATTATGTGACCTTGGAGTGGCATATATAAGTTGGGGGTGTGGGGTTTTGTCCCTCTGAAAAAACAAAATTGTTGAATTGTTTATCGATGGTAGTTTTGGTGAATGGTTTTCCTTTTTTTCCATTCACCAAAATTACCTTCATTGACTCAACATGACCCCAGTCAGTAGCACACATTAGAGAGCTAAACACATAGAAAAAAAAATAGAAAGATGGCGCTAAACCATACTAGTTGAACTACCTATCGCAGTAAACAAAGAAAAAAGTTGGAAGGCAGACGATGCATATGGTTGGCTGACTTGGGTAGTTTAGCAATAAGAAAATTAATTTTATATAAAAATGAACCAAGAAGCTACAATTTACTGAAACTGAAATGCTTCCAGTAGTTGCATGCCCTTTTGGCTGGCTGATACAGTGACTCTTGGTATTTCCTTTGATGAATGGACCTATTCTTTTAAGGTCTTTTTAACAGGAAGGGCAGACGCTGAGCAGATAATGGTACAGAGGTGTAATAGTTCCTTATGTTTAATTATGGGCAGTAATCTGACATCCCTTTATGTAAGGTGTGTTATTGCAATTATGAGACAGGCAGTTTGAGTACTTAGCTTTAGAGTCATTTCATTATCAGCATTCAGGATTAGATTTAGTCCTTAAAACTAAATATAAAAGATGTGTTTCTGTCTTTTGTCCTGGCTCCAAACTGCTGACTATCTCAGAATTTTAACAGTAACCGATGAGATAACTGGGGGTCTATTTTTTAGCATCTGTGTTTTACTGATTACAAGAGAGTTGTTATTTTCACATAAGGTAACATGTTTAAATTAGTAGTAACCATAAACTTAACAGTCAGTAAGGCCTTAATGTTCATACAATATTAGCAATCTAATAAAACTTTACTTTCCCCTATTATCTGCCAGAACCTTAGACTCGCATAACAACACAAGTTTCTTTTCTGTCTCTGTTTCTTCCTTTTTGTTAGCTAAGCCACAATCTGATTAGTGAATTAACTGCACACAGCATCCATACATTCTAACTCTATTTCTTATTCTCTCATCACCACAAACTGGACATCATTGGTAATTCATATTTTCTGTTAACCAGTACATATTTCTCACAAATATTGCCTGTTTAGACAAGCTAGCAAATTGTAAATCATAACTTCTTGTTTTCCTTCTCAGGACTTCTCAGGATTTTACCTAATCTATCTATACATCTCTTGTATTGTGATTTATTATCTAATTAAATGTCAGAGCAGTCTACTTTGCTAGGCACTACAGCAGTTGGAGTGACTTCAGAGGTTCTTAACAAAGAAAATACAGGATGTAAACATGTCCTATGCAGATAGACTAAAAGCGCTATCCCTTTACTCTGTCGACTACAGACTATTAAGGGGTGACCTATGTCTGAACTACAAGGTAATGACAAATCCAGCCCTGATGGAGCTACACATCAACAAGTTAAACAGCACGTGGGTCACCTGACTTAGGGATCTGAACTTAGCAACTCTAACAAAACATGCTGGCGAGACATATATGTTTCTCAGAGATTACTCCTTTTTTGGAACAGGCTTCCTATTCAAATTAAACAGAGTCCTTCCCTGGCCCTCTTCAAATGCAGTTTGGATCGTTTACCATCAGAAGGTCAAACCTGACCCCATCGAATGATGGGATCATCGACCCACTTCCACGAAAGTGACAATGTTGAATTCCAACATTGTCGAAATGCAACTCGACGTAAACCTCGGAATGGGCTTTAACATGGGTTGAGATGGGGGCAAGATTCATACTTTGACAGTGTCGGGTTCGACATAGTCACCATTTGGCCTCCGGAATTCGACTGATAGTCAACGGCTTGGATCAATAGATGGGGAATCGCAAATTCACACCTAGGGTATTGCCTATGTCCTTTATGGACAGGGACAATCTGTAAGATACTCATTGCATAGGCAAAAATCCCTGCCATGCTGTTGATCCTAGGGGCCATATATTAGATAAAATCAGGTAATATTGGCAGGCTAAACTTATAGACTTAAGCTGTTAGCCTACTAATCTCCTATGAACGTATGAACCTACTTGAACATTATCTTTTCTGCTAAATAAACAGTGGTTCTAATGTATCATGCTAACTTTCACTTTTATAGCATGCCATAACTGGCTGTTTACAGTTTCAGGCTTTTACAGTCTCATTGCCACACACACACACATACACTCACACACACACACACACACACACACACACACACACACACACACACACACACACACACACACACACACACACACGCACACTTTCTGTCTCTGAGGTGCACATTTTTTCCTACACTAATATTCAGGCTTCCTTTTTTCAGCCAATTGGAAATAAATGATGTACTTTCCTTTTTAGGCACAAGTAGATTTTTAAACACTGTATCAAACACCAGTAACTTAATTACTCCTTATGAGGGGCTCATGCCTGCATGAAAGCTTCAGTAACTGCAAAACCTATGCTGGTCCAATAAATGTATTACATCACATTGTGTTCTAATTTATTTGTGTTTTCTGTCTTTTGGTATCATTTTGTTGTTTACTTGTGGATAATTGAGGAAACACAGTTTCTTACTGTTACATTTAATAATGCATTTTTGACTGAAGTGGCCCTATTCCTTGCAATTTTTTTCTTGCCATGAATAGCAGCTTGTCGAAGGAGTTTGGGATATTCTGTAGCAGAGGGGGTTGGTACAACTGGATAGCATCTTTGATGGTTTACTATTAAAATTAAAGCAAGCATGGTGTGTGCAACCATTTTCAGTCATGTGTTTTGACTTTAATTTTATTTTCATGAAATGCCATATATTTTTAAAGATGCTGGGAACACACTGTTGTATTTTGCTTTTGGTGGGGCTGTATGACTGATAGATTCTTCTACCTATCAGATTAATTTTATTGGACTTTAAATTGTACCATGGCATGAACGGCAGTGGTTACTATTAAGTTTAAGGCAAGAAGGGTGTGCGCAACCACTTTCAGTCCTGTGTTTTAATTTTATTTGTGTACAATCCCATGTCTTTTTACAGAACATGGACTGAAACACAAAAGGAGGTGGCATATCCATATTCATCAAGGATACCTACACCTCCAGGTTAGTGGCGCAGCATGATACCTCTGAGATCATCCATGTGCAACTAACATCGGGCAAATCTGCAATGCAAATTGTGGCCTGCTACAGATCACCCTCCATGATCCAGGACCACCCCTCCATCTTTCTGGAGACACTGGAAAACATGAAGGTCCTACCAAACACCCTGATATTGGGCGATTTCAATTACCATACCATTCACTGGGTAAACTACTTGAGTACAAACTCCCATGCCCAGCGCTTCGTGGAATTCATCAACTCAAATGCCTTGGATCAGATAGTAAACTCCCCTACCAGAGGTGAAAACATATTCGACCTGGTCATCACTGACATGGGCGACAGGTGTTCTACACCGGAGGTCAATCAATCACTGGTTAGATCAGACCATAAACTAATCACTCTGGATGTCCACACCCCACCACCACCCCCAACTAAGGAAACCACAGTAAAAAACTTTTCTAAAGCAAACTTAACCTTACTTAAGACAGAGGTGGTAAGTTTCACAGCCCCCATGCTAAAGGATAACACTTCCCAAGATGCAGAAACCTTTACAAATGCACTGTATGAGCACCTACAAGGATGCATGGATCATGCCACCCCTAGCAAAACCAACACTCACTCCTCTAAGGAAGGAAACCAGTTTGGTGGACCTCTGCCATAAACAGGCTATACAACAGAAGGAGGAAACTAGTTCAGAAAAAAAGCAAATCCCAAGAAGGAAAGACATCCCTGATCAGTATCAGTAAGAAACTAAGGTTCTTCATGAAATCATCCAAGGCTAACTTCGAAAGAAAAATGGCCGAGGATTCAAAAGATAACCACAAAGCCTTCTTTAGCTATGTTAAAAATCTAAGTGGCAACTCGCAGATATGCACTGAACTGGTGCAAAATAGCACAAAATATACTAAACCTACTGATATTGCCAACATCCTGGCAGATAGATTCAGTGCAAACTTCACCCCCCTCTCACCTCCAAAAGGGCCCACAACAATACCAGAAAAGTGTACTGTCCCAAAATTCACAGATGCACAAGTGAAAACAGACCTTTCAAAAGCCAGATGGTGTCCCAGGCTGTGTCGTGCACGAACTACAAAACTAACTATCCCCTCACCTAAACACGCTGTTCAACCTCAGCCTCCTCAGGCTACATGCTCATAGAATGGCGCATAGCAACGGTTATTCCCCTCCACAAAGGAGGGGCCGTAATTGACCCTGGTAACTATTGCCCCATAAGCCTGACTAGCCTGGTTTGCAAGGCTATGGAGCGCATCATCATGGAACTCATTAACAAAGACATTGGGAACCTCCAAACACTTGACCCGACCCAGTTCGGCTTTGTTAAGGGCAGATCATGCCTACTAAACCTGGTTGACTTCTTCGAGATAGTCACCAAGGCCATAGACGAGGGGAAAGGTAGTTCACACAGACTACCTTGACCTCGCCAATGCTTTTGACACAATTCCCCACTCGGGTATTATAGAAAAACTCACCAGCCTGAACATAAACCCCTACATCACGAGATGGGTTGCCAACTAGCTTACAGACAGAATTCACATGGTAAGAATGGCGGGCTCCAGCTCCGACTCTAAACCAGTCAGAAGTGGTGTCCTGCAAGGCTCGATCCTGGGACCCTTACTGTTCGGCATATACTTCTGAGACGTACAGGCAAACACAGGAGGACTATGGCTTACCAAGTTCGACGATGACTGCAAACTGGGAGCCATAATTGACTCTTCGGCTGACATGGACCTCCTCCAAAAGGGCCTTACTGAGATGGACACCTAGTGTCAAAGTCATGGCCTCAAGCTAAATACCAAAAAATGCATAGTCATCCCATTTGGGAAAAACAAAACACCCAAGAATTACCATATAGGTGGCAGCCCATTTAATACAGAAGAGGTAATAATTAATGATCTGGGGACCCAGGTAGATAGCAATCTCTCCTTTGACAATCATATTGCCAAAGTAGTTAGGAAAGCCTTCTATGTGGCCCATCTAATTACTAAACAGTTTGCATCTAGAAATAAAGAGGTTATAGTGCCCCTCTACTAGTCACTCATTAGACCCATCATAGAGTACAATGCCCCATTTGGGATGTACCTCACAAGACACTTCCAACAGCTGGAAAGACCACAAAAGTACCTCACCAAGAGGATTACTGGCCTCAAACATATGCAGCCTGAACGAAAAAACTCCGGCTGTGCTCAGTGGCATATCGCTTACTCAGAGGTGATCTCTGCCTGACTTACAAAGCCATGTCCAACTCAGAATTGATGGACATGCTCCACCTAAAGAAATCCAAGTCACTGCGAGCCACGCGCTCTAGTGAGCTAAACCTTGCCACAGCAATAAATCGAACATGCTGGAGGGATAGATTCCTGTCACAGAGACTCCCCCCATGCTTTGGAACAAAATTACAAACTACATTAGGCCGAGCCCCTCACTAACACTCTTCAAGAGAAACCATGATGAGTGGATGGGTAACAGAAAATACACCTCTGGGATCACTTCATTGGCTCTGCTTGACAGAGGATCAGTTAATTAATCAATGGGGCGATGAAAGCTGACACACTCTGGCTAAGCTTATAAATGCCCTCGGGCAAATAGCCTAGTACCTAGCTATGAACCTATGAACCTATGGCACCGGGGACATGCTGTTATTTTATTTTTTGCTTTTGGTGACACTGAGTGACTGATTAATTGCACTTTGAATTGTACCACTGCACAATCAGCAGAGTTTACCATTAAGATTAAGCCAAGCAGGGTGTGTGCCATTGTACTGCAGCATGAGCAGAAATGATTAGAAGGGCTGCTCATACTGGCATGTCAATGCAAAGACATGAGTGTAGGAGTGGAGGTACGAGAGACATTTCCAGGTAATGAATACAATTTCTAGAACATATGGATTTTTTTCTTAATTTTTTTGTAGTACATTTTATGTTTATATATGTTAGGTTATATTTTATTTGAAGTTTCATACAGCGTGACAAAGAAATAGATTTTTTCAAAGACTGAATATTAATAATTTTGTGTAGATCATTTAAAGTACCCATAATGCAATCTTTGAAGTCATATGTTTTAGATGATGTAATCAAAAATCAGTATATAAAGGAATGTAGTTCATATGGAGTGTACACTAAGGATTTAGAAGTCAATTGCTGTAGTAATTGCAATAAATTATTTGACTTATTTAATATTATATTATTATTAAAAGTAAAGCACCACATACTAAAACTGTCTGTAGATGTCACTTACATAGGGATTATTTGACATTAAGGGAGTTCATTACAGATTTGTGGCCAGATGTTTATGGAAATATGAACTCAGAAACACTTGTTAAACCTCAGACATCTAAAAGTATAATACCTAAAACTATGATGGACTCTAACATGACAGAGAATGCAAATAAAAGAAATAAAAGGGTACAGAAAAGAGGCAAGAACTAAAAAAAAGAGAAAAAACATGAAATATGTAGTGATGATTTTTCATATTAAAGAGCACCGAAAGTTTATGAACTTGTAAAGAAAGTAGTAAATTACTAGATGGAACACATCTTCACTTTGTGAGCATATTTATCAATCCGAAGGTATACAAGGTACCATGCAGGTAAATCAAGACAAAGTGATGTATTTCCAGGAAACTAATGATCGGTCATTTGTTCACCAGAAATACAAGTCTTTATCCCGAGAGCATAATTTTAGAGAAGACTGGTGTAAAGCCCAACAGTAACACTATAACGACTGCAGTTAAGGTATTCAGTAATAATGAGGATGACAGTAATAGTATCTCTGTAGCCATCATTAAGTGCCAGGTAACAAAGTGAACATGTGAACAAATGTCTTAAATGACACAGCAGGTAGAAACAGGTATTCTGGAAATTATCTGGAATTGTCGATAATTGAAAATACTGACAAAATAAGCCTGATATATCAGAACAAACAGCACTCATTGAAGTATCAGTATTAAGTTATAATATAACATACAAAAAAAATCAAATAAAATATTTTTTTCTGATGATGAGAGAACTCAGCAAGACTGAATGAGATAAAATTACTTATGGTATAACTCAGGAACTTTTAATTTTGTAGTGATTTACTACTTAAACCTGCAGTAAGGAAATTAAATAAAAACGTAACTCCTATTTTAGCATTATCAGGTTTGAAATTGGAAGATGCAAATAATATATTAAAAAGGTTTTTACATGGAACTCCAAATACCAACTTATTGTTTTCTATGTGGGTGTTAATGATTTGAGGTACACTCCTCTGAACCATGCAAAGGATATAGTTTTGGATATTACTGAATAGCTAGAGAAAAGGAAAGCAAATTTTGTTTTCAATAAAATAATTCCATCTACAATATTAATCGACTATATGTTTAGGAAGGCCTTCCTGTTTAATAACGGGTTGAGGCAACTTACTGCTGTATATAAATTAGACTTGGTAATTTACTGTGAAGAATGTTGTGGCAGTTATAGGATTTTTAGCACTGATGTTTCATTTGAATTCATAATTCACCATTTATCACAAGTAAAGTTATAAATCAAGTTAGTACTTTTTTAGTAATAAGGGGATCAGTAAAAGAACCCCTTTCAATTCTTCTTCTTTCAGCTGTTCCCATTAGGGGTCACCACAGCAGATCATCTGTTTCCATTTCTTCCTGTCCTCTGCATCTTGCTCTGTCACACCAACCACCTGCATGTCATCTCTTATCACATCTCACGTCTTCCTCTTTTCCTCTTACTTGGCAGCTCCATCCTTAGTATCCTTTTCCCAATATACCCAGCATCCCTCCTCAGCACATGTCCAAACCAATGCAATATCGCCTGTCTGGTTTTGTCTCCAAACTGTCATATCTGAGCTGACCCTGTAATATACTGATTCCTAATCCTGTCTATCCTCGTCACACCCAATTCAAATCTTAACATCTTTAACTCTGCCACCTCCAGCTCTGACTCTTGTCTTTTTGTCAATGCCACCATCTCCAACCCATATAACATAGCTGGTCTCACTGCCCTCTTTTATACCTTCCCTTTCACTCTTACTGGTACACGTCTGTCACAAATCAGTCCTGACACTCTTCTCCACCCACTCCAACCTGCCTGTACTCTCTTCTTCACCTCTCTTCCACACTCCTCACTACTCTGAACTGTTGATCCCAGTATATAAACTCATTCACCTTTGCCAACTCTACTCCTTGCATCCTCACCATTTCTCTATCCTCCCTCTCATTCACACACATATGTTCTGTCTTAGTTCCTCTCCTCTCCTCTCTAGAGCATATCTCCACCTCTCCAGGGTCTTCTCAACTTGTTCCCTACTCTCACTACAGATCACAATTTCATCCGCAAACAACATAGTCCACGGGGACTCCTGTCTGACCTCGTCTGTCAGCCTGTCCATCACCATTGCAAATATGAAAGGGCTCAGAGCTGATCCTTGATGTAATCCCAGCCCCACCTTAAACTCATCCATCACTCCTACCGCAAACCTCACCGCTGTCACACTACCCTCATACATATCCTGTACCACTCTTACATACTTCTCTGCCACTCCCGACTTCCTCATACAATACCACAACTCCTCTCTAGGCAACCTGTCATATGCTTTTTCCAAGTCCACAAAGACATAATGCAACTCCTTCTGACCTTCTCTGTACTTCTCCAGCAACATTCTCAGAGTAAACATCACATCTGTAGTGCTCTTTCCAGGCATGAAACCATACTGCTGCTCACTTATCATACTCTCTTCTTAACCTAGCTTCTGTAATTACTAAAGCTCTGCACATCACCTTTATTCTTAAAAATCGGTACCAAAACATTCTTCTCCACTCCTCAAACATCCTCTCACTTTCCAAGACTTCATTACACAATCTGGTTAAAAACTTAATAACCCATTTAACATAGCGAAAACAGTAAAAAAAAAGCAACGGAGATCTTGCTTTCTCCGTTGCTTTTGCCCACAGCTCTGATGTACTGCGCAGGCGCAGTACATCAGAACTGCCATGATGCCAGATATCTGGAAGGGCAGTAAACAGGCATTATACTATGCCATTATTTAAGAAAAGTAATAGTTTCTTTTCTTAAATAATGTCATATAATAGCAATAACCACTTCTGGTGGGTAATGCTGTATTTACCACGGTTGGCTTTGTTTGGTCCCTCGGGACCAAACCACGCCAACCGTGGGTAAATCCAGCATTACCCACACCCAGGCGTAGGTTATTGCTATAATATATGAATGTTTACGCCAAAAAGATAGATGGGGTGAAGTAACACTGTGGGTACAGAACTCCATTTTATCATTTCTGATCAAACAAGTATCAGATATAGAGTGTGTCTTTGTTCAGATTAAGGTAGTTAAGAATATTAATATTGTTGTATGCTGTAGATATCCAAGCATGGCTAGAGGCATTATGTTTATTTATGCAAATTAGAAAGTGTTTTGACTTACCACAGCAAGATACTTCTAGGAGATGTAGATCATCCTAGAAATTCCTGTGATAATTGTACTAGTAAATCACTTTTGTAATACAGAGTTTTTAGGATGTGGTCTTTATATGATGTGATGCAAGTGGTCATAGATAAAACAAGAGGTAAAAACATTTTGGATTACATTATAACAAATAATTTTAGTTTGATTAACAATGTGAAGATAAAACTATTTCTGAGTAATTCAGATCAAAATTCCATTTCCTTTGAACTTACTTGCATTAAAACTGATAAAAGATTAGTTAGACATTATAATTTTGGTCTAATAGACTATGGGAGATTGCAAAATTAGATTCAAAGAATAAGTTAGGATGCTATGGTTACTGATAATTCTATTATTAGTTGTTTCAAGAAATTTGAGGACTTCCTTTCAGCGAGTGTAGTACAGACACTTCCTATGGTCGCAAGCATTAAGAGACATGTAGGAAGGTGGAATAGGGAAGTGGAAAAATGCTACAGGGAGGAAAAGAAACAATAGGTTCGTAGGGTCATAGGTGTGTATTAGGCTAATGGCCCTGGAGCCTTTACAAGCCTAGCCCATGGGATTACCCTGGCATCATGCCACCCGACCTTAGCTCCCAGTTCCTCTATCGAGTAGAGCCACTGGAGTGATCCCTGGGGTGAATTTTCTATTTCCCATCCACTCATCAAGATTTCTCTTGAAGAGGGCCAGTGAGGTGCTCTGTTTGATATGTATGGGAAGTCTGTTCCATAGCATTGGCAGTCTCTGGGTTATGAACCTGTCCCTCCAGCACATTTTGTTGGTTGTGGTAATGAGGTTGAGGTCTCCGGATCATGTGGTGCAGAGGGATTGGGATTTCTTTAGATGTAGCATTTCTAACAGATCTGGGTCAGACATGGCTTTGCAAGTTAGGCAGAGATTGCCTCTAAGTAGGCAATATGAGACAAAGAATAGATTGAGTTTTTTGAGTCTGTCCATATACGACAAGTGTTTAAGGCCTAGGATCCTCTTTGAGAGATACTTTTGTGGTCTCTTCAATTGTTGCAAGTGCCTAGTGAGGTACATGCCAAATGGAGCTTTGTACTTGATGACTGGCCTAATGAGGGAAGAGTAGAGGGAGACAATAACCTCTTTCTTCCTGGATGCAAAACCCTTAGTAATAAGATGTGCCACATAGAAGGACTTTCTGACCACAGTGGCAATATGGTAGTCAAAAGAGAGGTTGTTGTCAATCTGTGTTCCCAGATCTCTCATAATGCCTTCTGTGTTCAATGGACTGCCATCAATGTGGTAATTCATGGGAACCAGGTTTTTCCCAAAGGGAATGACAACGCAATTTTTGGCATTGAGCTTAAGGCCATGGTTCTGACACCAGTTGTTGGTCTCACTGAGGCCTTTCTTTAGGATGTCAACATCACTTGGGGAGTTAATAATAGCTCCCAACTTGCAATTGTCTGTGAACTTTGTCAGCCAGAGTCCCTTTATGTTGGCCTGGACTTCAGAGAAGTAGATACCAAACAGGACAGGACCTAGGACCGAACCCTGTGGGACTCTACTTGTGAGTGGTCGGCAGTCTGACTTGGAGTCAGCTACTTTCACACTGTGCGTTCTATCGGTGCACCAGTTTTTAACCCACCTAGTGATATAGGGGTAGATGCCTAGCTTACTGAGTTTTTCTATGATTCCTGACTGGGGAATGGTATCAAAGGCCTTGGCCAGATCAAGGTAGGCTGTATGAACCACCTTGCCTTCATCCACAGTTCTGGTGACTGACTCATAGAAGTCAACCAGTTTGAGCAGGCATGATCTACCCTTCACAAAACCAAACTGTGTGGGATCCAGAGTTTGGAGATTCCCTATATCCTTGTTCATTAGGTCCATGATGATGCGTTCCATAGCTTTGCATATCAGACGTGTCAGAGTAATGGGGCAATAGTTCCCAGGGTCTGTAGTTGCACCTGCTTTGTGAAGAGGGATGACTGTAGCAGTGTGCCATTTGGTAGGGACAAAGCCTGAGGTGAGGCTGTGATTGAACAGGGCACACAGGTGAGGTGTAGGTTCATATAGAACACAGCCAGGGATATTGTCAGGTCCCATAGAAGCTGTATTCTTGACCTTGGCCGGTGCTGTTTTAACCTGTGCAGCAGTAATACTGGGTGCCTGGCAATCTACTGGTATTGCGATTGGTCCTTTTGGGGGTAGAAAGGGATAAAGTTGGCACTGAATCTGTTGGCCAGTATATTGGCAATATCTGTTGGCTCAGTATAGGAGGTACCATTGTGCAGTAACTCAGAGCAAATCTGGATATTGTCATGGAGATTCTTTACATAACTATAAAAGGCCTTGTGGTTGTCTTTACTATCTGCTGCAATTCTGTTTTCATAGCTAGCTTTAGAGGATTTGATGAGGGATCTTAACTTTTTGTTTAGGCTGATAAGGGAGTTTTTCTATTCTGGGACTTCACCTTATTCTGCATCAGTTTCCTCCTTCTGTTGTAGAGTTTGTTTATCGTAGGGGACCGCCAGATTGGCTTCCTTTTTTTGGAGGAGAGCGTCTTGGTTCTATTGGGTATGGTGAGATCCATGCATTTGTGTACGTGTTCGTACTGTGCATTGGTGTATGATTCAGTGGTCATGCAACTATTTTCTATTTGCAAGGGTGTTGTGAAGTTAGCCACCTCTGTTTTTAGGAGCCCAAAGTTAGCTTTGGAGAAGTTCTTCATGGTGGTTACCTTTGTGGGGGTGGGGGTTGGGTAGGAGGGGTGTGAATTTTGAAGGTGATTAGTTTGTGGTTGGATCTAACCAGGGAGGAGTTGACTATTGGTGTAGAGCAATGGTCGCCCATTTTAATAATGACCAGATCAAGGATGTTGCTACCTCTAGTGGGGGTAAGAATGAGCTGATCCAGGGTATTGGAATTAATGAATTCCAGGAAATGTTGGTAAAGTGTATTGGTACATGAGTAGTTTTCCCAGTTAATGGAGGGGTAGTTGAAATCACCCAGTATGAGAGTGTTAGGTTGGGCCCTAATATTCTCCAGGGTGCTTAGGAACGTGGAGTGTGAGTCTTGGGACATGATTGGGGACCTATAGCAGACTACGATCTGAATCCCTTCCTACCCATTGTTAGCTGCACCTGAAGTATCTCTGATGCGTTATGTTGGGCTGGAGGTGTGCACATCCTTTATGTATATGGAAACCCCAATGCCTTTTGAGCTTCAGTCCAAGTTCTGGGGTTGAAAGGTTTGGAATGAGCTATAGCCTGGTAGTGCAGGGGTACTTTCTGCTGCCTTGAACCAGGTCTCTGTTACAGCACAAATATTGATGTGCTCCATTTTAAGGAGTGCTTTGAGCAACTGCATTTTGAGATTTAGACTTCTAGCATTGAGCAGCATGACCCTCATACTCCATTTGTTTGTAGCTGTTTCAGTGGTAATTTGGTCTTTGGAACACCACCTAAAAAAGGCACTATAGGGGTATCAAGAGTCTTGGCCAGTATCCGGAAGCCCAGGGGTGACAGGTGCAGGCCATCTCTGGCAAAGCATTAAGGTCTGTCAATCATGTCATCCCAGGCAGACAGATACTGGATCCTCTTAAAATGACACCAGAAACTTAGCCAATTGTTGAAATCAATCATTTTCTGCTTGTACTGTGGTATCTGGGTGATGGTAGGATGCTGCTTAGGGCTAGGATCATACCCGCCAGGGCTACATAATCCGAGAGCTCCTCCATGTCTCTTTTCATGTAGTTCAGGGAGGGACGTCTCAGGTCATTCACATGTACAATGACAGAGTTATATTTGTACCTGTTGTTGAGGGACCTGAGTGCGTGCGTTATGTGGCAAATCCTGGCAACTGACAGGCAGCTGACTTACTTTCTCCTTATTCAGTCTAGTGAGTGGGACATCAGTGTGCCTCCCTATTGAGTCAACTATGACTAGTGTGTTGGGCATGGTGTTTTGCCTTAGGGAATTTGGTTGAGTGGCACACTGTTTAGGAGAGTTATGTGTCTCGTGATTAGTGTTGTGTTGTGGTGGTTGAGTGAGAAATTATAAAAGGTATCTAACTAATATGAATAAGAAAAAAGTAATAAGGCAAGTACAGAATTAAAGGACACAATTAAAATAAAAAATACAAAATTAACCTGTCACCATTGGGGTTCCCCATGCCTCTGTGGGCCCACTCCTCTTTGGCATCTACTTCTTGGATGTCAAAGCCGATGTCAATGGCCTTTGCCTGTCCAAGTTCACAAATTATTGCAACCTCAGAGCAGTCACTGAATTCCCCCAAGATGAGAACACTCTCCAGGAAGGTCTACTACAAACAAATGCTTGGTGCCAAAGCTGTGGCTTAAAACTCAATACCAAGAAATGCATTATAGTATCTTTTGGGAAGTCTACCACCCTAGGTAACTACATCATCAATAAAACATCCTTAAAAGTTGATTCACTAGTCAGGGATTTGGGAACTCATATAGACAGTAAGCTAGCCTTTGACCAGCATGTATCCAAGGTAGTAAGAAACTCCTTTTATGTTGCTCAAGTTACAAAGGCATGGCATCTAGGTCCAGAGAGACCATCATACCACTTTACTTAGCCCTCATCAGACCCATCATAGAATATTATGCCCCCTTCAGTATGTACCTGGCCAGACACATGCAGCAACTGGAGCTTCCACAAAGGTTCCTTACAAAATAAATACATGGAGTAAACACAGTGTCCTATGCTGATCTCCTCAATGCCCTGTCTATTTACTCAGTATCATACAGACTTCTGAGAGGTGATCTTTGCCTGACATAAAGGGCATCCATGGAGCCTGTTTTGATGAACCTTTTGCACATCTTCAGAACAAACAGCATCAGCACTACTTGATTAAAAGACCTAAATTTTGCTTGCGACATAAACAGGGCTTGTTGGAGAGAAGGATATGTTTTACAGATAATTCCCATTCTTTGGAACAGGCTCCCCATCCATGTGAAGCAGAGTTCCTCCCAATCCCCTTTTAAGTGCAACTTGGGCTAATGGATGTGTAATCAGAAACTCACCCCTGGCATACCTCTCAACTGTACAAATTTTCGCAGAATGTCCAGCTTTTTGGCTCATATTTTTGGCCTGTTCCTCTTTTTTCCTGGCAAATCACTGGAATGATGTCAGGATTGAAGTCACTAAATAATGACATACATTTGAGTTTCAGACTTCATATCCTTCAGAAAATGCATATTAAAACAAATTCTGTTACTCTAGCAACTTTCTAAGTTTATAAGAGCAATATTTAAAATATGTCCCTATTTGTACCCCCATTTTGCCAAACTTTGATCAGATTTTTTTGCATTAACAGGCTGATGGACAGAGGCAGTCAGTAAATTACTACCTACATAAATCAAATGTGTGGGTCACATTTTGGTTATATGGCTAGGCTTATAAGGGTCCTAGTGGTCTTTAGCCTTGTGTACAACTATGAACCTATGAACCAATTAGTTCTACTATGACTGTATTGGGTTATTCCTGTTCCCATATCACTGGCATATGCATACACTGAGTGGTGGACATAGAGATAGTTAAGAAAAGTTGTGTTACCCATGGCATTTCTGGCTGCTGCTACACTGACCCCTGCTGCCCTTACCATGCTTATTAGAGCTGGTCCATAGCTTCATAGGTTTTACTAACTTTCAGCCAAAAGAGACCATTGAATAACTCAGCCACATCACCCAGTACTGGTAGGAAACTAACAATGTCCTGCATTAAGTAGACTTTTTTGACATATCCCCTGTGAACATTTGAAATCACCAATCCTGTCATCCAGACTGGTTTTAATGTTAGCTATTGAAGGACTCTGCTTATTAGTTAAGGGCAACCTAATTCAGAAACAGGAGGCACATTGAGTTAGGTATCTATCATGCCATCTAAGGTTGTTGACCTGGTAGGTTTAGGTCTCTAGAATATTGTTATATTTTTCCACTGTTTCTGTTTTGGTGAGGGAGTTAAAATAGTTATGGTCATTCATAACATGGAAGGCTAAGCAGATATCTCTCTTCAGGAGTCTGTGACCCTGAATACAGGGACAGAGTTTTAGTCTGTCAGGGTTCCTAAGGGTAGTGAGACCTGAGATCTTTTTGGTGAGGAAACAGTGAGATCCCACAAGCTAGGAAAATACATAGCATAAGGTACATTATATTCAGTGATAAGCCCAATAAGGGATAAATAAAATGGTGCTATAACTTCTTTGGACCTTGAAGAGGTTCCATCATGGATAAGTTGTAGAGAGTAGAAGGATTTTATAAAAAAACATGTACATGTGGTGGTCAAGGGAGTGTTTGTTATCAAAATTTGTACCCAACCCCTTAATGACTGTGTCAAATTTCAGTGGAATCATAGGAAATACAAGGCTATTCAACCAGAGTCCATGTGTGCTTTGCCAGTAACTGCCCTCAGGCTCTATCAAGTTTTTCAAGGAAGGCAAAGCCTGTAAGTCCTGGAATGTATTTTAGGGCACCTATCTATTTATCTAAGATTTTTTTAAAAGGTTGGCATGAAGTCACAGTACTTGACATGAAAGGGGAGCCTTCTCCAGAGAAAGGGAGTGGATGGGTAATAAAACAATTTCTCCATTTAGTTTTGCTTATTACCTGATGTAAATTGAAATGTATTTTTCTTATATTAGTTGTGCTATATGATATACTGAGAAAGAGGGGGTAATGGAAAACAGGATCTCTGAGGCCAAGCAATGCAAAACACTGGCACAGACACAAGACACAGTATCTGAAACAGAATATAGGAATAATGATTCCAGCTTTTCCTGATTACTAAGATTTTTGGTTCTGAAATCCTTTTTATTAGAAATGTCTGCATTTCTCAAAATGTGTTGATGTATCCAGTAAGATACATGCCAAAGGGTGCATTATATTCTGTAATACATCCAAACAAGACAGAGTACAGGGAACAGCAACTTCCTTGGTTTTAGCTGAGATGCCATTTGTGATTAATTGTGACTACAATTGCTACATGGCAATTGAAGAAAAGGGAGCCATTGACCCAGGTGTCCAAGCCCTGATCACAGACTCATTGGAGAGTGGGGTGTCATTGTTACAGCAGGTGGTAGAAATGTATTGTTTTCCAATGGAGATGATACTACATTTCTTAGCATTTAGTTTAAGCCTTTTGGAGTGTACCAGGAGTTACAACATGTTTATTCCATTTGAAGAGTATTCATATCATTGGTTGATTTAAGTACTACATAAAGCCTATAGTCATCAGTGAACACAGTCAGCCACAGATCCTTGTTTTCAGTGCTTAGGTCAGAGAAACGAATGCCAAAATGGATAATGACTATTTCAGAACCTGGAGGAATGACACTTTCCACCTTTTCCCTAACAGAGGAGGCATCAACAAGTCTGATAGGATGTGTTCTGTCCATGAGCCAGTTTGCAATCCATTGTACCATACTGGGATCAATAGTTTAGGCCATTAACATATTAAGAATCCCATCATGTGATGTGGTGTCAAATACATTTGCCAGATCATAGTAGGCAGTGTGAACAGTGAGACCCTGACTGCTGCCTACATGAGCATTAAAAATATCTTTAAGATTTAAGAGGCATTACTGACCCATAAAAAATCCAAATTGTTGCAGGGTGAACTTGACCAATTTTTAATGTCATGGTTTATGAGGTCAGTAATGATGCACTTCATGGCAACCAAGCATCTCTCTGCTGCTAAAGAACAGGATTTTCTCTGAGCTAATGTGACTGCTACCTCTAGTCCTTCTGTGTCATCCTAGGACAGACAGGTAGATTACAGAGGCACAGGAGCTGTGTCTATGGAAGGGAAAGAGATATGGCCTTCATATTACTCTAAATTAGTCTAACATTACCATCATGACCCGCGCCTGTGCCAGGATGTGGCTGCCATCACCATCATGCTCAGACAGGCCTTTGATATCAGGTATGCCTATATCTATGGTGAAGGGAACTGACAGTATAGCACCTATGAAAAGATGTAATATTACCCAAGTATAAGAAAGTACCCTCACCAACATCCACAGATCAGTATGTCAGTGTAAGTAAACCTTTATAACAGGGTGTCATACAAAATGTAACATTAATACATTTTGGCAGAACGACGCTGTTGTGATAGGCCTGAGGTACCTGTAACAACAAATAAGCCATGTTCATTATTTGTATGGGTGTGAGTCTGGTAGGTTGTACAGAGTGTCCTGCATGTTGGCTGATACACATTGGCAATATTGCCAATCAACATATGATGTATTCTATTTAAATCAAGTCCAAGATTAAGTCCACCACTATGAATACGTGAGTTATCATTTCTCCCAGCCAAAGATGTCAGAAACCACCTCCATGTTGGCTAATGTTTACTCTGTAAGTGGACCCCCCCCCACCCATGGACTTTTGGTGCTAGGTAGGCTGCCTTGGTGTGTGCATGTGCAATCATACCAGTGATGCTTTGTTGAATCTGCCCACTTATTCTATTGCAGCCACTGAAAAGCATTATTTTACTCTACAAGGTCTTGGCAGACATGCTTCCAAAAGTCCAGTCTGATCTAACATTCTGGATAATCCACTAACCATGCTGATGATATTCACAGCCTGGGAAAAGTACAATTGTGTAATAACTTACCATAAAAGTAGATGTTTGAATTTTGCACGGTTGTAGTAGCCTTTTGATATTTGGGTTATTTTCCACCTAGGAAGCAATGACTGGCTTGCTTCAAAAGCTCTGATTGCCTCCCACACCTTCCTTCTGCTACTGGTTGGCCAACACCAATTAGATATATAGCATTCAAAAAGAAGTGGCTTCAGAACTTTTTTGCCCAAACAGAAAATAAGAATCAATTTCATTCTGAAGCTCTGATCAGATATAAACATAAAAACATTTTATATTGCCAAAAATCAATTATGTACAGGAAAGAAAAGGGGGGTTGTGGGTGGGTGAGTGCAGTTACTGCAGCAGTGTGGAACTCAAATATCTACTATTAAGGTAAGTTTTTTCAAAGCTGTATTATGTTCATCAATCCCACTGCTGCAGTGGCCTTTCACTATTTGGTTTGATTATCAAAGCTTATCCAGTCTGAGATGGGGAACTGGGATGCACTGGAGAATGGTCCTTGCAAAGCAATCTCTAGACCTGGGAAATTAATCCAGTTTGTAATACTTTGTAAATGTATACCCAGAGGACCAATCAGCTCCTCAGAATGATTCTAGAGTCCTCCTCTTTCCAGTATGCAATCTTAAAGGAAAAGCCTCCTGTAGAGTGTGAAATGATACTGACTGTAAATTATTTGCCATGAAATACTATGTTTCTAGACAGCTTGTCTTTTTTTAGTTCAATACAACCCAGCACACAGCTGAATTTCCTGTTCATTGGTGATTCTATAGTGAGGCACACTAATGTCCCTCTCACCAGACTGAGTAAGAAGAGAGTCATGATTAGCTGACTTTCCAGGGCTAGGATCCATCAAGTCATACAGGCACTCAGGTCATTGAACCACAGATACCAGTATGACTCTGTCATAGTCCATCTGGGTGTTAATGACCTGAGATGTACCTCTCTTGACTATATGAAGGGAGAAATGCTCAAGCTCACTAATTATGTGTTTCAGGTAGGTGTGAACCTAGCACTGAGCAGCATACTACCTTCTCCAAGGATGATGACACATTACCAACAGAAAAGGATTGATTTTAACAATTGGCTTAGCTTTTGGTGTCAATCCGTGGGGGTGGGGGGGGGGCACAATGTTTGATGGCCTGAGAGGACATGGTTGACAGACCATGCTGAGCTGCTTTGCCAGGGATGGTCTGCACTTGTCTCCTCTAGACTTTTGGATATTGGAAAATACCTTTTCAACCCCAATAGTGCCTTCTTTTAGGCAATGCCAAACTGATAAACTAACCGAACCTAGAAATTGATATCTGAAGGTGGTACTGCTCAATGCTAGAAGTCTTAACAAGAAACTCCACTCCTTGCAAGCCTTCTTCTCCCTGGAGAGTGTAGAAATCTGCGTAGTAACTGAGACATGGTTTAAAGTCACTGAGGGCACCCCAGCAATGCAAGGTTATAGTGCCTTTCACACCTTTAGACCACCTACTGCCCAGGAGGGGACTAAAGGTGGAAGAGTGTCAGTCTATATTAAGACTTATCTCACATTTAGACTACTTAAAGTGTACGACCCACTGGAACTCCTATACGTTCAGCTCACCATAAACAGGGTGCCATACCATATCCTTGCAACATATAGGTCCTCCTCCATGTCCCAGGAAACCCATACTACCTATCTCAATGTACTAGAGTCCCTCACCGTTCAACCCAAATCAATATTAATGGGGGATCTCAACTACCTCTCTATAGATTAGGAATCCTATACCACCTCTAATGCACAAGCCCAGCGATTCTTAAACTTTGTTAATACCAACATCCTGGAACAGTTGGACCTTTCACCTACCAGCGGTACAAACATCCTTTACCTTGTACTAATGAACATGGGGGGGGCAATGTTCCTCACCCAATGTAATATTTTCACTTGTCAGGTCTTACCATAAGTCAGTATTACTTGAAATAGAAATTAAATCTGGGGATCCAGCAAAACCAAAAGTCTTTAGGAACTATTCCAAGGCTAATCTCTCTCTACTAAGTAACACCTTGGCTAAATTCCAAGTACATGCAAACCAGTAAACAGCATAGAATACACTGAGCTATTTACAAAATCTCTGTACAGCCATATTGATAACTATATAGAGCGAGCTGTGCCCACTCATATTAAAAATAAGACAAACTCAAAAGACAAGTCACCTTGGTGGAATTGCACTATCAATTGATTATGCAACAAATGAAAAAAATCTTTGCTAAACATAGGAGGAACAAAGCTATATATAATAAAGCCCTCTGACCAATCTAAACAGGCAGCTAAGAGGGTTAATTAATACTTCAAAGGCTAGATTTGAAGAGAAAATTCTTCTTAGGCAAAGGACAACCACAAAGCTTTCTACAGCTATGTCCATAACCTCAAAGGAAATACACAACAATGCACAGAACAAAATTGTAAATGGTAAGATTATTGCAGGCATTATTAAAGACATCCTCCAACTCTGGCAAAACAGGAGGAATAAGAGTAACATGTGGGATCTCCATTTGTAATAACTCATAGTATCTCCTAATTTCAGGGGGGAAACTCCATTTGGTCCCTCAAAAATATATAATTCATCCTGGAAATGGGCTCAAAAAAGAAAACTTCTCCAAGAGAGATGAGGGTATATGCACTTTCCTCAGAATCCGAGTGCTGCCTCGGGGATCCATAGGATGTCAGACTGTTCTGACTGACTATCTTCAGGATTTTCTGTACCACAATAGTAGTCATGTAAGGATTTTTGAATTCCAATTCCAACTGTCTACAACATCTTGGCTAAGGTAAGAATATCATCTTTATGTACCATAAGTGTATTCTTTGATGAGCAATGTCTAACCTTTTGTTTCTTTTTCCAAGTTAAAGTATCCCTGTAAGAAGACTAATAGGGAGATGACTCTTTATCCCAAGCAAGAGGTCTCTTTCCCCTGCTACCCTGAGAAGAATCTCCAGGAGTATATCCCAGACCAAAAAGGAAGATGGTTTTCCCATACTCTTACTGGATACTGTAACAGCTGCAGAGGACGTGTTGAACCCGCAGTTCATGATGGCATGAATTCCAATTCCAACTGTCTACAACATCTTGGCTAAGGTAAGAATATCATCTTTATGTACCATAAGTGTATTCTTTGATGAGCAATGTCTAACCTTTTGTTTCTTTTTCCAAGTTAAAGTATCCCTGTAAGAAGACTAATAGGGAGATGACTCTTTATCCCAAGCAAGAGGTCTCTTTCCCCTGCTACCCTGAGAAGAATCTCCAGGAGTATATCCCAGACCAAAAAGGAAGATGGTTTTCCCATACTCTTACTGGATACTGTAACAGCTGCAGAGGACGTGTTGAACCCGCAGTTCATGATGGCAGAAGTAGCAACACTAGAGGAGCTTAGATAAACCAATGCAGGAGTGGAGGAACAACAGATGGTCACTCCAGGATCCCCCACCAGTGACTGAGACACTGACTGGGCCTTCACTGGCTGCAAGGGCTTACTTTTAGTAAGTTTTTTCTTGTTAGGTACAGTGGTAAAAGCAAAATAGTGGTAACACAAATGCAACAGAAAAACCACTTGTCCTGAAGAAACCAGCACTCAGCGGAAGCAATAATCCGTCCTTTAATTGAAAATCACAGCTCAGATCAGAAATAGCATTTAAAACCAACTAAAACTTATTTCATGAATACGGATCAAGGGCTTTCATCCACCAGTGCTGGTTTCTTCAGGACAAGTGGTTTTTCTACAGTGGTAAAAGAACCAATAGGACTGGGGTGAGTATGTATGGTGTGATCTTGGAAGAAGCTTGATTGTTGTTAAGCAGTGCTGGAAAGAGTCGATCAGAAGGTAAGTCACCACCAAGTGATCACACACAGCAAGCTCATGCTAAGACTTCCCCAAATAGTCCCAAAACCAAAGTAGTTGTACAAGCAATGCATAAAATCTCCTGACTAACAATAGTTCCTTTCCCTGCACTGCTCATGTAAGTTATCACTGAGTACAGAAGCACTACTAAAAATGGCCATAGTTTTAACATTCTCCTTAAATAAAACACAAATACCTAAATTCAAATGTTGCTAAAGCAGTACACTTTTAACATAAAAAATGCACCCAAGAAAATAAATATGCCTCTAAAGTTAGTAAAACGGTTCTTGTCAGGAAACTACAGATACATCATTAAATACCTGGTTTCTTAAAGAAAAAATGGCACTTTTAGTCAAAAATTAGAAAAAAAATATGTTCTAATCTTAAAAATGGAAATGAATTATAAATGGAATGGTTTTCCAAAGGGGAACTTATCTGACATAAATGAAGGTATAGATTGCTTGCAGTTCCTTATTTACTTCCTAGAGGCAATAAGAAAGTACCAAAGGCACTTCTTTCTAGCTGCTGTTTATCAGATTAGTGCTGGCTAATCAGCAGTGCGAGGAAGGGACTGGGAGGGAGCCAGAGCTTTTGAAGCAGACCATGCGCTGCTTCCTAGGCAGGAAATAACCAGAATAGCCAAAGCTGCTGCAGCAGTGGGAATGATGAACATCTTCTCCTTTCGCTTTTTCCTCATGTCAGGTATATCTACCTGTAAATGTAAAGATTCATACATGTGAAATGATGGCATATTACACACATTCTACCTGTACCTTAGCACCACACACATATGTCCAGTCTTACCAATGGCTGTGTTACATGCCACCCATGTTGAAGTTCAAGCTGCTTGTATGTTGCCCATCTTTCAGTGACAGTCAGTATGGAATGGTACTAGGTGTTGGACTGACACACAGTAGGAGACTGAATTACTCTGCAAAGTACACTATGCAGAAACTCATGGAGCATGTCGTGTTCTGTAAAGGACACTATGCAGAAACTCATGAAGCATGTCATGTTCTGTAAAGGACACTATGAAGAAACTCATGGAGCATGTCATGTGTTTTGTAAAGGACACTATGCAGAAACTCATGGAACATACCATGTGTTCTGTAAAGGACACCATGCAGAAACTTGTGGAGCATATCATGTGCTCTGTAAAGGACAACATACAGAAACAAATGGAGCATATCATGTGTTCTGCAAAGGACACGATGCAGAACCTCATGGAGCATATCATGTGTTCTGCAAAGGACACTATGCAGAAATTCATGAAGCATACCATGTGTTCTGTAAAGGACACCATGCAGAAACTCATAGAGCATATCATGTGTTCTGTATGTATATGACTGACAGTAGCACACATACTCCCTCCACCAAAAGTGTGGATGGAAATAAGTATGTTTCCATGCACCCTGTCTTTCCCCTGAACTTTAGAAGTGCCACATGGCCCAGCAATTGACTGCTATTGCATGTCAGTCATCCTTCCAATGGCATGCACTGTAAATGTTAACTACAGTATGTCCGCCTTCCCCCTGTCTCCACCTGATACATTACCTTTGTTTTTAGTATGTTTGCAGCTCAGTTGTAGGCTGAGGCTAATGGCAGTGTGTTCCCCTTTTATTACCCCATATGGATTCCTAAGAGGTTACATACAGTACCATGGTGCATATTTAGTAAGAGACAGCCCATAAATGCTATATAGGTCTTAGGATTATACTTTCACATATTAGTCTCTGAAGCAGGCAAGGTATTTGTGTTAATTGCAAAGCCAGTGTAGCATTAATATGCTAGAAAACTTAGTCAAGATAGTTTAGGCCCCCATCCCTCTCCATCTTCCAAAAGATACACAGACACTCTTTCCAGCAACCTCGTTTGTTACAGGAGGTGATTCAAAAAGATGACTGGACACACTGCTCTCAGTGGTAACATCATATAGGCCTGTAGAGACTACATGGTCACTGCAATCATTCATATTTCTACTGCTGTAGGTTACAAGTACCATGCCAGAAAAAAAAAAAAAGAAAAAAAAAAAAAGGAAAACTACTGCTTTTATGTGACTGGCCCTTCCTCAGACAAACAAATCACACCGGTGTCAAAGAGAGTAATGTCCTCTGTTCCTTTGTACAACCATATTCCTCTGTTAGAATACTTTATGGGATATATGGCAACATATGGAAGCTACATACAGTTTTATATAACCTGTAACAATGAAGGGATATCAGTATTGAGAATGACACACACACACACACACACACACACACACACACACACACACACACACACACACACACACACACACACACACACACAGACACACACACACACACACACACACACACACACACACACACACACACACACACACACACACACACACACACACACACACACACAGTTTTTGGCTTAAAAACAGGACCATTGTACTCTGCTCATATACTTAGAACACACTTTAAACCTTCCTATGTGGCACTTAAAGTCATAAATTACAACACATACAGCTGCCATACTCTGTAGCAACCCACTGCCCATGTTCATATCCCTGAGATACAAGCCATTGATTGTCAACTCAACCCACAAACTCATGAAGGTCAGTAAACTATATACATCATCAACAGATATGCAAATGAAGAATCAAAATTTGCAGGCATACTTCCCATTCACATACGTCACACCAAGCATAGAAAAAAGTTGGAGATTGCTCTAGTATAGGCACTCTATTAATCTATTTTTTCTCAGTTTAACTAACTACATAGTGCAATGAGCAAAGTAATGATCACTGATGTTCTTACCTTACAATTTTCAGGCTCTTGCAATAGTCATTATACTAATAAACCTCCTTAGAGTCAATGCATCTGAATCATGCTCATTCCACATTGTACACTTATATGAATACATGTATAGAGCATTGCAATTGTGTGGGTGGGTCAATGACCCCAGTGGAAACATCTATTGTATTTTATGGCCTACAGAGATACTACAGTGCAGAAATTCTTCTTCTTGTTAATTATCGTGTTTTATATGTTGCTGGAAGACTTGGAGAGTAAGAATTTCATTGTACTTTATGATGCTGTCTCTAGTACATATGACAATAAAGTTAAATTGAATTGAAATGAAAATATATGTGAATACTGTGCTACTGTTACATTCCTTACCTGCTATAGCTTACACCTTAACACCATCCTGCCACATGAGATATATTCACTATAATGTTGTGGTGATGCAACATGTCACTCTAACTTGGTGCACAGTGTTATGTGTCACATGTCAACACCAGCAAAATACAGTATGTGGACTTGACTCAGCTGCCGTACTCCTCAGGACTGTAACCTGGTAAGTGGTAATCATCTCAGAAGGCACTAAGTCGTCAACTGTTCTGGTGAGCAGTACATGCGCCACAACAGTGACCATGGTCTTCTACGCCAATGAGAAGAAGTCAGAGAGAGAGAGAGAGAGAGACAGTGCTCCCAAGATATACAGTGACCATACATACCAAGTCATCGCACTATATTTTACACATAGAGTGATCCTTTAGGGGCATATAATTCACACTGCTTGTCTTTTCTTGTTATTACTTTTCAGTTCCTGAGCAAATACAGGATAATAGATAAAGCTCATCTCCACATGCAAAGGTAAGAATGATTGCTGCCATAGTATAGACAAGTTTGGGATATCATAGCAGCAGTATATTACTTGATATTGTAATTGAGAAGAGGTATGGCATGATACCCAACAAGCACATAAGATACATTTTTGGAATTCCTACATTCGGCCTTTGTGGGCATGTATCCTGCATGGCATGCCAATGCATCATGCACAGTGATACACAGTACCAGATGTGCAAGGATGTTGGCTTAATACCATGCTGTGACCATTGCCACAACCAAGTAAGCCCTACAAAAATCGAGGTACACATCTCTCCACATTGTTAATGCATCACCCTGCCAAATGCCCATTGTCTATCACAACTTTATTAAAAAAAATAAACTTTATATTAGTTCAGGAAACACATTCTCTTTAAGCAAGCAACAAATGCCTCAGAGTAACAATGCCTATCCCATATAACTCTCCATGTAACATATATACATACATACATACCCTGAGCATTTCTATTGTACTATTTTTACACTAAAAAATCATTTGAGAAGAAACTATACCAATAGACATTAATTTCCTTAAATTCTCTAGACCTTTTATGAATCAAACATAACATATTTGCATATCAGTACAAGTGCAGTGGGAAGAGATTATGGATGATCTCCCAGTTTTAAACATCAGTGCAGAGGTGGTCAGTTGCACCTGTGCTAGTCATCTACTTTCCACTCGACAAAGGACTGAGGATTGGCTAGCTTTCTTAGTACCCAGAATAGCACCTCCAGTAAAGGACAATATCTCACCTAAGTGCACATACTGCTGCCCTGTGTGCTTTGTTTCATATTTTGAAGCTATATGGGCCACAGGATATTTACATACATAGCCTCATTGCTCCTGCACCTCCAGCATTTTCCATCACCCTAACCCTGCTCCTTCAGTTGCATTTGGAGAATTATGCCAAAAGTGTAACTTTTTAAAACTTGGAAATACAATTTGGTCAGGAACTACAAATCATTTATACATTGACTTGATCCTCCTGCCAATGGTCCTACTCTATAATAAACTCCCAACAATCACAATCATTCAAGCCCACACTGCTCAAAGAGTGTACTACAATAGTCATCCAGGTAATAATAGAAAATAGAAGAAATATGGCTTAGTATAGCCCTTATCCTGCTTTTAATCTATGATCATGTTAAGCCTGCCCCTTCACTTAACCAGGCTGTGTCCCATTGTTAAGGTATTGTCAACAGTGCTGACTTGCCCCTTTCCATATCTCCTTGCATTCTACAAATGGGAGAGGACTTGCATCCAGTTCACACCATCTAATAAAACTCCCAGGTAATTTGAAGCCTTTTAAGGCTCACCACACAAACACCCAATTCAATTAGTCAAATTACTTGTTAAAAGTCTATGAAAATCTCCACCTTAGGGGAGCTCAATTGCCACTCAATTGGCTTAAGCACTAGGCACTGGAAAATAATCTTAGTAGTCCCAGAACCCTTGTTGGGAGTCCACTAACACGTCCTGAATATGGAAGTTTAACCTACTCTTGAATATCTTGGCTCAGGCCAGATTGAAATATCAAAGTGACAAATGCCCAGGAAGTATGTTATTCCTAGCTAGTCATAGCAATAAAAATATGGCCCATGTCTGAGAGACAGTGATCAGTTGTTTCTCCTTACCATAAGTTAACATCATAACAATATAGTTAATACATCTGCCCACCCTTTGTGGCTACTAATTAACTTAAAATCCAGATCACTCTTTTACCTTATGCAATCATATACCCACTTCCATCAATTGTGGAGCCTGGTCAATGAACATCATGGACAGAACTCTCCTATAAACCCCCCCACATAGAAATCCAACAATTGCAGAGAGAAAGTCCATCACCACTCCATTTATTTCAGTCTTCACTGGCAATTCCGCTACTTGACTGTCCAGTAGTTAAGTGACCGGTGCTTTGAAGGCCTCAGACCCACTTCAATACATGGTTTACCTATCAACTTACAGCTATGAAATTCATGTTGGCTTTGCCCTGTCAGTCAATGCAGCCATGAGGTGTACAAATTCAGGATGGTTCTGCACCTTCTCCAACTTGTCAAGTCCAATAAGGAAAGAACAAACAACCAGGAAGCCACAAATCAACTCCAGGAGTATTTAATAGGTTAAAACAATCCAGTTAAGCACTTTTGTCTTTATGACTTCTTCAGAACTATCAAACAAACCTGAAAAAACTAGAAAACACTGTACAAAACCAACGAACACTCCAAAGTCCAAGCCTCAATTCCACTCTGGATATAAAATCGAACTCGATAAAAATGAAAAGATACAATTTTATTTTAAGCCATTAAAACCATACGTTTTTCGTCGGCTCACAGTCTGACTTCTTCAGAAAGAGCAAACAAGCAAACAGTGCCTCCCCTTCATCAAGACATTTAAACAATTCGCTAATTAAAAATAACGTGTCACATGATTGAAACTCCTCAAGTTTAAAGCCCCAGCACTAGAAAAAGTACTACAAATACAATAAATGACTGAATACTTGTAAAATGATAAAACAAAACCAAACTTAAAAAGCATCTCACCTAGAAAAAGCAAGTTACCAAAACCAAACTTAAAAAACATCTCACCTAGAAAAAACAAGTTACCAAGAGACGATGTATACATACACACTTATAAAATCTAAGTAGCCTGTGAAAATAAATAAAACAGTTCTGACAACTATAAAAATACCCACTACCAAGTGGGGAAACTAAAAATAGAATTAAACATAGAGAAACCACAATACCAGTTGTTGTCATGCCCCATGGAGCTTGGTAGCCTCACACCAGAAAGCGAATTCACGCTCTTCGTTAAAAATTGATACAGCTGAATTCTATGTCAGCGATATCCCTAATCTGTAGAAAATGGTAATATTTACCAAAACATGTGCGTAGCCTAATTTAATACTACTGCTCTATAGCAAGTATGAATTACCAACACAACGGTATAGCGAATTCACGTTCTCCGTTAAGAAAGGATACAGCTGAATTCTATAACAACAATATCCCAGATTTACAATAGATAATAGTATTTCTCAGAACATATTTATAACCTGTTTTGGTGCTACTACCCTATGACAGGTGTATATTACCAACATGATGGTATAGTTGGTGTCTTCTGACCACCACCCTGTTCCAGACTATTGGGTCCACATCTAGAAGACTGATGTCCTCTGACCCTCACCCCTGTCCAAACACATTTAAAACTACTCACCGGGCTACCTAGATGACACTGGATGGAATACCAGTCTCTAGTGGCACGATCTGACAGAAGGTGGACCGAGCTATCAACTCTGTTCCATACTCCCTGCTATATAACCAGTACCTTCTGACCGCCCAACTATTCAATGCTAATCCAGTGGGCGTCTGTTCAAACATCATCGATGATAGTAAATACAATACTGGTCTGACAAGCTTGAAATTATGACAAATTGATACTAGCCTCAAAGGTATTGTACTGAAGGAGTGGTATAACTAGTTGTTAGAAGAAAATACTGTATGAAAATGCTAGGGCAAGACTACAGGTTCCGTGAGTCCCCCTCACAAGGCCCTAGGCACACCATTACATGTGGTTGGACCTTGTGTATGGAGTGTGTATTAAAAACATGAATACTACTGTTGATGAAAAACATCAACTGGGGTAGCATAAACACATAATAAGGCTCAAATAATACTCAAAATATAAAAGGATTAAAAAGACTAACTTTCAGTGGCAAGGAGTGTATAAAACATATATAAACCCCCCAAGTGTGAAATGATATTGCAACTGGTCACCTCTTGAGCCTCTTTAACTTCAATAAGCAAGCCAAATTAAAAGAACCATTTAGGCCAGGCACATGACATGCGTCCAACTTTAGTTGCCACTACAGTTCTCTACTTTCTAGCTTTCAGCTGTATCCTTTCTTAACGGAGAACGTGAATTTGCTATACCGTTGTGTTGGTAATTCATACCTGCTATAGAGCAGTAGTATTAAATTAGGCTACGCACACGTTTTGGTAAATATTACCATTTTCTACAGATTAGGGATATCGCTGACATAGAATTCAGCTGTATCAATTTTTAACGGAGAGCGTGAATTTGCTTTCTGGTGTGAGGCTACCAAGCTCCGTGGGGCATGACAACAACTGGTATTGTGGTTTCTCCGTTTAATTCTATTTTTAGTTTCCCCACTTGGTAGTGGGTATTTTTATAGTTGTCAGAACTGTTTTATTTATTTTCACAGGCTACTTAGATTTTATAAGTGTGTATGTATACATCATCTCTTGGTAACTTGTTTTTTCTAGGTGAGATGCTTCTTACGTTTGGTTTTGTATTATCATTTTACAAGTATTCAGTCATTTATTGTATTTGCAGTACTTTTTCTAGTGCTGGGGCTTTAAACTTGAAGAGTTTCAATCATGTGACTCGTTATTTTTAATTAGTGAATTGTTTAAATGTCTTGATGAAGGTGAGGCACTGTTTGCTTGTTTGTTCTTTCTGAAGAAGTCGGACTGTGAGCCGACGAAAAGCACATGGTTTTAACGGCTTAAAATAAAGTTGTATCTTCATTTTTATCGAGTTGGACTTTACATCAGGAGTGGAAGTGAGTCTTGGACTTTGGAGTGTTCGTTGGTTTTGTTCTTCAGAACTATGCCATACAGGAAAATGAACTATTCTTACAGGAAATTATATCATTACACACCCCGAGAAACAATCAATGATGCAAAAAGGTTGTGAAAAAAAAAAAAGCATTTAAATGTACAGTGCACTCTAAATACAAAAGAGATTTTACAGTTTGGAAGTTCTTAGCTTCAGTTCACTCACCACAGACACACATTCATTTAGACCAGGAGAATTGTCAGCATTCAAATAAAGCTGCCAATACATCTCTCTTTGCAAAAAACAATTCTGATTGCTATAGGTGCTAATTGTGGTGACTTTTCCTGTATGACATAGTTCTGAAGAAGTCATAAAGATGAAAGCACTTAACTGTGTTGTTTTAACCTATTAAATACTCTGACAGTTGACTCGTGACTTCCTGGTCATTTGTTCTTTCCTTACTTGGCTTTGTTATGTACCAGTTTCAGGGTTTGCACAGAATGTTTGGTTTATTTGTTGATTTGTCAAGTGCAATGATAAAGGATCTGGTCCTACAAGGTCTATCAAATGTTTGTGCTCATATTCAGACAGTTCTGCTAGAAGGAGATAGCTATTTTCTTTAGCTACCCGCCACTGCTGCTGCTGTAGCTTTGGGGAGTTTGGGGGTTGTCTTCTTACCTCAGTGGTCTATTTTGCAACTAGCCCCCTTAATTTCTTCTTACCTGGAGAGTGGCCTTTCACCTCAGACAATTGTATCAGTTTCTTTTAGTGTCTCCTCTTTGCTTACCTGACTTGATTATGAGGGAGGCTCACTGAATGTCTGGAAATATAGGATTCTGCCACAGATGGGAAGGCCAAAGACAGTTTTTGCACCCCTCTTTGAACCACTAGGATGGCAATGAAGTGCAGCTGGACATGGTACCCTATATCTTTAAATTGTGTCATGGCTGGGATCAGGGTCTTCTTCATACTAAACAGACTGGCACTATAATAAAGGGCAAAGAGCATAGTAACTCCCCCAATTGACAGTTGGGCCCCTGTTCTCTGGCCTAAAGGGGAATTTCTTCTCTCTACACATTGTTCATACATCTAAAAATAAACAATGTAGGCAAGTTCAGTGAAGATTTTGAATGAGTCCAAATTCTCCTATCCAATTTCATTGTGCTCTGTCTCTTTAACGGCTCAGCTAGTACCTGCCTAACAAATGCTACAAGATCCTATCCTTCTACTGCATCTGTCAGACCAAACATGCACAGGTTATTACAGTTGGAGTGGTCTTCCAAGTCATTCATTTCCATTCAATGCCAATCCTTCAACTCTTCTATTTGATGTTAGTGAACATTTAATCTGTCCCAATAATCAACCAAATCCTGATGTTTATCAGGCTGTTTATGTATAACAATGACCTACTGTTTAGTCACTTGACTCATGTTTCATATTCATTTGTAGCTCCTGAATTTTTAAGGGAGGACTGTGAGATTTGCAGCATGGAGGACTCCATAATCAATGTTGTGCTGTCTCTCGCCTTTTTCCCATAGTGCTTACTGCCCATGTCTTCTGATGTGCTCACCATACAAGTACAAAGAGTGTACCAAAACTTTACAGATACAGGTAATTTATACAACTTCACCACCATCACCACCACTACTCTTCCAGGTCACTAGATGTTACACTTTTGATTGTACAAACTGTAGCTGGCAGTATAAATTCAGTTACAATCTGGCCTGCAAAAATCTCATTGCTTTCAAAACTTCCAACCACATGCATGGCTGTGAGCATGCTCCATACCCATACATTATAGCAGCTCTGTCCTGTAGTAAATTTCCTGTTACATTGGAGTAGTTTCCCTCCATATGCTAACAGCTCACCAAATTACCTCCACTGTTGTGTCTGCTTGTGGAACTGCACAGTGGCATGATGAGCATGTTGGTCTACATAGTTTGTATACAACAAAAAAGAAGCCAGCACCTAGGACGAATGAAGAGAAATTTATTGGAACTAGACCGGTTTTAGCACATAGCTTTCATCAGTAGTAAAATCACAGGCAGCAGGAAAAGACCTTGCAATAAATACCTGTTCCAATCTTAAATTTGACATCATTTCCTGTTTTGGAATGAAAACAAAATAATGTTATAAATATACAATGCTTGAATAATTGTTATAATAACATGATAAAATAAACATGTAAATTGATAATTATTATACCCACAAATATATCAGGCACAAAAACAAAATAGAGGAAATATTACAATTTGTCATTAAGTCCAGGAGAAAAAAGACCAGCTAGTTTCACTATCCATTTTCTTTCCTTGCTATTAAGTATATCATGCCATCCAGTATTGAAGGATCTATTACCTGTAATATTATCAATAATTGTAAATGAAAATTTGGCAGTAGGGTGATTCAATGTGTGTCGGTATAAGGCATTGGTAGCTCGGGCATTCCTGATATCACCCATATGTTCAGACATTCTAACCCTAAATTGTCTGGATGTCTGGCCTACATAGAAGGCTTGGCAAGTACACGTGGTGAGATAGACAACCCAATCCGTACTGCAATTACCAAAACAGTAAATATTGTTAAGTTGTCCAGTGTTCCTGCTAGTGAAGGTTTTAGTTTTAAATACATACTTACAAAAAGTGCAGTGTCCACAAGGGTATGATCCAACCAGTTTATCCCTCATGAGAGTTTGCTGTTGATAAATATCATCCCAAAATGTGTGTTTTTTATAGTGAGAATAGTAAGACCCTAAGGTCTTACCTTTTCTATATGAGAATGAACACCTGTCCCCCAGGTGGTCCTCCAACTGTGAATGAGTTTTAAGGATGTTCCAATGCCTGTCCACAATGTCTAAAAGGTACACTGTGTTCCTTCCGTATGTAGTCACAAGCCTCAGAGTGTCATGATTATTCTGCTTTGGACGTGGTTGATATTGTAATAATGTATCCCTAGAGTGGTTTTCGGACCATTGTATGGTAAAACTAATATTATTTTTAGCATATCCCCTTGCTAAAAATCTATTAGCTAAATCATCATGGTGTTGTTTCAGATCCTGTTGAGAAGAGCAAATCCTTTTAAGGCGCAAAAACTGAGATTTGGGAATATTATTGATTGTATTCTTAGGATGGAGACTGTTGGCATGTAACAAGGTGTTGTATTCAGGAAATTTACGATATACAGTAGTTCTTAATGTATTATCAGGCTGGTGCTGTAAAAGCACGTCAAGAAAATGAATTTAATTTTGATGGTCATCAACAGTAAACTCAGTGCCCCATATATTTCCATTTAGATGTTCTACAAACTCATCCAAATATTGACTACCTCCTTTCCAAACCAGCCAGCAGTCATCCAGGTATCTTCTCCAAATGTCAATTTCAGGCATATATAAATTATGAACTCCATCATAAATAATATGCTCCTCTACATATCCCATATAGAGGTCAGCATCAATTGGGGTGAAAGAAGCCCCCATTGTTGTGCTCTGTATCTGTCAATAGCAATCCTGTTGGAAATAGAAAACGTTTTTAGTGAGGATGTGTTCAGCCATGCAAATAAGTAAGGTGTTAAAACCAGGGCGATAGATATTAGCTTTATTCAACCAGAATTCGATTGCAGCTAATCCTGCCCAATGCGGAATGCTAGTGTATAATGATTTAACATCAAGGGTACACATTAGCCAATGTGGTTCTAATTGGGAATCTGAAACAATTTGCAAAAATTCAGTGGTATCCTTGAGTCTAGCTCTAATAAATGGCAGAAGTGGTTTGAGTTTGTCCTCGAGGAATGCTGACAAAGGTTCTGTGAGGGACCCAATCCCTGAAACTATAGGTGGTTGATGAGAAAATTTATGAATCTTTGGTAATAAATATAAATATTGTTTGGCAGGATTAATGACGGTTAAATGTGATTTAGTATTAGCACTAATAATACCTTCCTCAACTGCATCCTGTAGAAAATCATCAATTTCTTTTTTTAAATTAGGAGTAGGGTCTGTGGGCATCCTCATGTAATGATGAGGGTTAGACAACTGTCTATTTCCCTCTTCCCAATAATAATTAGAGTCCATGACGACCACCACACCACCCTTATCAGCAGGGAGAATAACAATATTGGTATTATTACTAAGATCCCTGAGGGCCTGTTGTTCCACTTTTGATAAGTTATGTTTAGTAATGTTTTCTGAGCTCAAATGAAAATGTAGATCTTTGATGACCGCTTGCTGAAAAATGGCCGCATGTTTATCCATGGGTGGATTAAAGTTAGACCGATGGAATCTGAATTCAGAAGATCTTTGAGATTGATCATGTTGATCCTGTTGTCCAAAAAACAATTTAAGATTAATTTTTCTGCAAAATGCTATAATATCAGAAACAAAATTACTCTCATCAACAAAAAAGCCAGGGATGAATCCAAGACCTTTATTAAGCAATGCTTGTTCATTAGATGATAAAACATATTGAGAAATATTGTGTACATTAGTACATTGAGAATCTATTTCACTATTGATTGGAAAAGGTCCTCGAGACTTTTTACCCTTGTGTTTACGTCCTCCCCCCTGTGTTTCCTACCCCTAAAGGGTGTTCAGATACACGTCCCCCTTTGGAATCTGGGGAATCACCAATATGTATAGATTCTGTGTCCGTGGTGGAGGACTCCTCACTGGAGGTGGTGTTTAGAGAGACACCTTTTTTCAGTATGAATCTTGGTCTCTTCTTACGAATATGGATGGCATTCTTAGTACCGTCGGCAAATCTTACCCCTTTATGCGACTCAAACTGTCTACCTCTATCGTTATCCTCCATATCCCTGGAGAACTTATGCAGCTTTTTAGCCTTTAAATTATTCTCAAAACCAATAAGTTCCTTTGACAGTTTACTCAGGCTATCTTTAAAACTAGTCTGTTCTTCAAACTGTTTCAAATCATTACATATTTTTTCAACTTCACCAATATTAGCCTGAACTGTTCTTTCATAAAAGGATGCCAATATGTTGACAAAAGACATAGATGCCTCCTGCTGGGCTTGATGCCAATCTTTAAGTAGAGTGTCATCAGGTGTATTAACCAGTGGCTGTACTTTAGACCTGAGACCCCTAGGGGTTATATTTTGGTTTTGATAGGCTTTAAACAGTTTCAAATGCCAAATATTTGTCCATAAGGTTTTAATTTTGTTGTCCAGCTGGCTAAATAACAAATTGCAACTGTCAACTGGATCCAGGTGGGAACTTTCTGTAGAGCCAACATGCATCGCTCTAATACCAAAAACTTGAATGTCATTCTTATCAGCGCAAAGTCCAGAAAGTAATTTATGAAGATCCATGACAATGAGTTGCCAATTTGTATAAAGACAGTATTAGGCAATAATCAGTGTAAATTTGGATTGAAAAACAACTACTAGTGAATAATACAACCCAAGCAACTGCCAAAGAGGAAGAATAAGTAACCTTAAAAAATGGTATGCACAAATTTGAGCCGCAAAAAGAGGAAAAGGAATTGCCTAGTAAAAATAAAACCAAAAGCCACCCGGCTAGTGTCTTTCTTATAAACAATCATATAACCACTACTAATGTGGCATCCGGAATACAGAAAGTGTAGCACATTTGCAGAGAATGGCAATCAACTGCTGTGTAATTATTAACAAAATTGGGCACCTGTTACAATGAGATGAGTATAAAATATAGAATCAACATCAGGAAGCATATATCCAGCTTCCAAATAATCCTATCCTTCACAAAGGTCAATCAACACCAAGCACGAATATTACTGTATCCACCAAGCATAGGGTTGAGTGCTAAAAGGATGCCAATCTGCACATAATCAGCATAAGTATAAAATCAGTGTCATGAGAGAAATCATAATCTATCCCATAACCTGAGCTGAATGCTTATACAGTAATGATATAGCACATTTACAGATGATATAGTTCAACTATTAAGAAAAAGCTAAGAGAAGTTAAGAGAATTAAATACCTGTTACAGTGAAATGAGTACAAAAATAGAAACAACATCTGGGAGCATATAACCAGCTTCCAAAAGGTCCTATCCTTCCAAAAGGCCAATCAACACACTGTAGGAATATCACTATATTCACCGAGCATGGAAATAGGTGCTAAGAAGATGTCTACCTGCACTTAGTCTGTATAAGTGCTAGATCAATATGATAAAGAATTCTTATTGATACTTCTAATACAGAAGACAATTACTAAAAGACCAAAAAAGGCCCATTAGGTGGTGTCAGTACTCAAAACTTGTCTCATGACCCAAACTCATACAAATGTAACTACTAGCATGCCCAATGTAAAATATATAATGAGCACTCAACCTGCATAAATGTCAGATCAGTATAATTGTTATATACGGGATTATCGTTAATAATCCTAGCTTAGTTGTTAAAATAAGCTCGAACAAGGAAAACAGGCCTGTAATATATCTAAACACATAACTTATCTGTTGACCTGCCTTGTGAAAATATGGCTAATGAACTCAATGTAAGTCTTAAATAATTTAAACATCAAACGTGGCAAAACGTGGAGAAACAGATATATGTAACTGCTGAACAAGTATACATCAATTTGGTATAACAAAAAATATATAACAAGATATAACATAATCCCAGAACACAAATAAAGTCCCAGTAGTAGAAGTAAAATAGCGTACGGTGATTTCCAATCTCTAAGAAACAAGTCTTCGAATGCGCCACTAGTTCTACCAATAAGCCATAAATGTTTTGTATAAAGCTTATGTCCAAATGAAACAAAAGTTTTAAAGGTGGTCTTTTTTCTCCTGGACTTAATGACAAATTGTAATATTTCCTCTATTTTGTTTTTGTGCCTGATATATTTGTGGATATAATAATTATCAATTAACATGTTTATTTTATCATGTTATTATAACAATTATTCAAGCATTGTATATTTATAACATTATTTTGTTTTCATTCCAAAACAGGAAATGATGTCAAATTTAAGATTGGGACAGGTATTTATTGCAAGGTCTTTTCCTGCTGCCTGTGATTTTACTATTGATGAAAGCTATGTGCTGAAACTGGTCTAGTTCCAATAAATTTCTCTTCATTCGTCCTAGGTGCTGGCTTCATTTTTGTTGTGTACATGCTTGTTTGCCTTGCACCTGTCGTACTGGCTAGCTCTGATCTGCCTACATTTACCATTTCCTGCTAGCTGTTGGCGTTGGATTTATTGAAGAAAGGCGCCATTTTTAGGCGTTCTGTGTCTATGAAGGAGGGCTCCTCACCGGCTGTCTACTTTGCAGTTGTTTTACATCAGCTTTGTTTCGGTTTGGATACGTTATAGCTTTATGTGGCTTTGGATGTTATTTCTACCTGCAATATTAGATGGTTCCAGTGGATCGTGTACCGGCAATAACTTTCTAAACGGGGTTAGATCATTCTTTTGAACTTTTGGCAGTATTATTGTTCAGGGGACAGGGGAGATCGTTGGTTTCTTAATAGGAAGTTTGTTTATTTTGTTATAACAATTCTTGGGAACTGTTTATGCATCTGTGCGATGCCTGGACATACATCAACCTGGATATGGGTTTGTTATTTCAATAAGGCAGTGCCCTGATGCTATCTATGCTTTGGACAACTCGGTATTACTCCTATTTTTCTTGTTTTGGGGATTGATTTGGTAACTGTGAATTTTGGACATACATTGGGCATACGACCAAGTTGTGTTTTCTACCTACGGGTATAGATTATTATCTATGCTTAGGAATCCAGTTATCAACATTAATAATTTGGTTGTGTGCTTGATATTATTGAAATCATTCCCTTTTTCTTGGTTATTATTGGCTTATACATGGCTGGACATGTCAGGTCTTACTCGAAGGAGGTTTGCGAACATTGAAACAAGGTGAATGAACTAATAGTGACTTTACAACTTTCATTTCGTTTGGACATAAGCTTTATACAAAACATTTATGGCTTATTGGTAGAACTATTGGCGCATTCAAAGACTTGTTTCTTAGAGATTGGAAATCACCGTACGCTATTTTACTTCTACTACTGGGACTTTATTTGTGTTCTGGGATTATGTTATATCTTGTTATATATTTTTTGTTATACAAAATTGATGTATACTTGTTCAGCAGTTACATATATCTGTTTCTCCACGTTTTGCCACGTTTGATGTTTAAATTATTTAAGACTTACATTGAGTTCATTAGCCATATTTTCACAAGGCAGGTCAACAGATAAGTTATGTGTTTAGATATATTACAGGCCTGTTTTCCTTGTTCGAGCTTATTTTAACAACTAAGCTAGGATTATTAACGATAATCCTGTATATAACAATTATACTGATCTGACATTTATGCAGGTTGAGTGCTCATTATATATTTTACATTGGGCATGCTAGTAGTTACATTTGTATGAGTTTGGGTCATGAGACAAGTTTTGAGTACTGACACTTCACTTAATGGGCCTTTTTTGGTCTTTTAGTAATTGTCTTCTGTATTAGAAGTATCAATAAGAATTCTTTATCATATTGATCTAGCACTTATACAGACTAAGTGCAGGTAGACATCTTCTTAGCACCTATTTCCATGCTCAGTGAATATAGTGATATTCCTACAGTGTGTTGATTGGCCTTTTGGAAGGATAGGACCTTTTGGAAGCTGGTTATATGCTCCTAGATGTTGTTTCTATTTTTGTACTCATTTCACTGTAACAGGTATTTAATTCTCTTAACTTCTCTTAGCTTTTTCTTAATAGTTGAACTATATCATCTGTAAATGTGCTATATCATTACTGTATAAGGATTCAGTTCAGGTTATGGGATAGATTATGATTTCTCTCATGACACTGATTTTATACTTATGCTGATTATGTGCAGATTGGCATCCTTTTAGCACTCAACCCTATGCTTGGTGGATACAGTAATATTCGTGCATTGTGTTGATTGACCTTTGTGAAGGATAGGATTATTTGGAAGCTGGATATATACTTCCTGATGTTGATTCTATATTTTATACTCATCTCATTGTAAGAGGTGCCCAATTTTGTTAATAATTACACAGCAGTTGATTGCCATTCTCTGCAAATGTGCTACACTTTCTGTATTCCGGATGCCACATTAGTAGTGGTTATATGATTGTTTATAAGAAAGACACTAGCCGGGTGGCTTTTGGTTTTATTTTTACTAGGCAATTCCTTTTCCTCTTTTTGCGGCTCAAATTTGTGCATACCATTTTTCAAGGTTACTTATTCTTGCTCTTTGGCAGTTGCTTGGGTTGTATTATTCACTAGTAGTTGTTTTTCAATCCAAATTTACACTGATTATTGCCTAATACTGTCTTTATACAAATTGGCAACTCATTGCCATGGATCTTCATAAATTACTTTCTGGACTTTGCGCTGATAATGATGACATTCAGATTTTTGGTATTAGAGCAATGCATGTTGGTTCTACAGAAAGTTGCCACTTGGATCCAGTTGACGGTTGCAATTTGTTATTTACCCAGTTGGGCAAAAAAATTAAAACCTTATGGACTAATATTTGGCATTTGAAACTGTTTAAAGCCTATCAAAACCAAAATATAACCCCTAGGGGTCTCAGGTCTAAAGTACAGCCACTAGTTAATACACCTGATGACACTCTACTTAAAGATTGGCATCAAACCCAGCAGGAGGCATCTATGTCTTTTGTCAACATATTGGCATCCTTTTATGAAAGAATAGTTCAGGCTAATATTGGTGAAGTTGAAAAAATATGTAATGATTTGAAACAGTTTGAAAAACAGACTAGTTTTAAAGATAGCCTGAGTAAACTGTCAAAGGAACGTATTGGTTTTGAGAATAATTTATAGGCTAAAAAGCTGCATAAGTTCTCCAGGGATATGGAGGATTACGATAGAGGTAGACAGTTTGAGTCGCATAAAGGGGTAAGATTTGCTGATGGTACTAAGAATGCCACCCATATTCATAAGAATAGACCAAGATCCATACTGAAAAAAGGTGCCTCTCTAAACACCACCTCTGGTGAGGAGTACTCCACCACGGACACAGAATCTATACATATTGGTGATTCCCCAGATTCCAAAAAGGGATGTGTATCTGAACACCCTTTAGGGGTAGGAAACACATGGGAGGACGTAAACACAAGGGTAAAATGTCTTGAGGACCTTTTCCAGTCAATAGTGAAATAGATTATCAATGTAATAATGCACACAATATTTCTCAATATGTTTTAACGTCTAATGAACAAGTATTGCTTAATAAAGGTCTTGGATTCATCCCTGGCTTTTTTGTTGATGAGAGTAATTTTGTTTCTGACATTATAGCATTTTGCTGAAAAATTTATCTTAAATTGTTTTTTGGACAACATGATCAACATGATCAATCTCAAAGATCTTCTGAATTCAGATTCCATCAGTCTAACTTTAATCCACCCATGGATAAACATGTGGCCATTTTTCAGCAAGCGGTCATCAAATATCTACATTTTCATTTGGGCTCAGAAAACATTACTAAACATAACTTATCAAAAGTGGAACAACAGGCCCTCAGGGATCTTAGTAATAATACCAATATTGTTATTCTCCCTGCTGATAATGGTGGTGCAGTGGTCGTCATGGACTCCGATTATTATTGGGAAGAGGGAAATAGACAGTTGTCTAACCCCCATCATTACATGAGGATGCCCACAGACCCTACTCCTAATTTTAAAAAAGAAATTGATGATTTTCTACAGGATGCAGTTGAGGAAGGTATTATTAGTGCTAATACTAAACCACATTTAACAGTCATTGATCCTGCCAAACAATATTTATATTTATTACCAAAGATTCATAAATCTTCTCATCAACCACCCGGTAGACCTATAGTTGCAGGGAATGGGTCCCTCACAGAACCTTTGTCAGCATTCCCCATGGACAAACACAAACCACTTCTGCCATTTATTAGAGCTAGACTCAAGGATACCACTGAATTTTTGCAAATAGTTTCAGATTCCCAATTAGAACCACATTGGCTAATGTGTATCCTTGATGTTAAATCATTATACGCTAACATTCCGCATTGGGCAGGATTAGCTGCAATCGAATTCTGGTTGAATAAAGCTAATATCTATCACCCTGGTTTTAGCACCTTACTTATTTGCATGGCTGAACTGAACACATCCTCACTAAAAACGTTTTCTATTTCCAACAGGATTGCTATTGGCAGATACAGAGCACAGCAATGGGGGCTTCTTTTGCCCCAATTTATGCTGACCTCTATATGGGATATGTAGAGGAGCATATTATTTATGATGAACTTCATAATTTATATATGCCTGAAATTGACATTTGGAGAAGATACCTGGATGACTGTTGGCTGGTTTGGAAAGGAGGTAGTCAATATTTGGATGAGTTTGTAGAACATCTAAATGGAAATATATGGGGCACTGAGTTTACTGTTTATGACCATCAAAATGAAATTCATTTTCTTGATGTGCTTTTACAGTGCCAGCCTGATAATACATTAAGAACTACTGTATATCATAAATTTCCTGAATACAACACCTTGTTACATGCCAACAGTCTCCATCCTAAGAATACAATCAATAAAATTCCCAAATCTCAGTTTTTGTGCCTTAAAAGGATTTGCTCTTCTCAACAGGATTTGAAACAACACCATGATGATTTAGCTAATAGATTTTTAGCAAGGGGATATGCTAAACATAATATTAGTTCTGCCATACAATGGTCCAAAAACCGATCCAGGGATACATTATTACAATATCAACCACATCCAAAGCAGAATAATCATGACACTCTGAGGCTTGTGACTGCATACAGAAGGAACACAGTGTACCTTTTGGACATTGTGGACAAGCATTGGAACATCCTTAAAACTCATTCACAGTTGGAGGACCACCTGGGGGACAGGTGTTCATTCTCATATAGAAAAGGTAAGACCTTAGGGTCTTACTTTTCTCACTATAAAAAAAACACATTTTGGGATGATATTTATCAACAGCAAACTCTCATGGTGGATAAACTGGTTGGATCTTACCCTTGTGGACACTTCACTTTTTGTAAGTATGTATTTAAAACTAAAACCTTCACTAGCAGGAACACTGGACAACTTTACAATATATACTGTTTTGGTAATTGCAGTATGGATTGGGTTGTCTATCTCACCACGTGTACTTGCCAAGCCTTCTTTGTAGGCCAGACATCCAGACAATTTAGGGTTAGAATGTCTGAACATATGGGTGACATCAGGAATGCCCGAGCTACCAATGCCTTATACCGACACACATTGAATCACCCTACTGCCAAATTTTCATTTACAATTATTGATAATATTACAGGTAATAGATCCTTCAAAACTGGATGGCATGATCTACTTAATAGCAAGGAAAGAAAATGGATAGTGAAACTAGCTGGTCTTTTTTCTCCTGGACTTAATGACAAATTGTAATATTTCCTCTATTTTGTTTTTGTGCCTGATATATTTGTGGGTATAATAATTATCAATTTACATGTTTATTTTATTATGTTATTATAACAATTATTCAAGCATTGTATATTTATAACATTATTTTGTTTTCATTCCAAAACAGGAAATGATGTCAAATTTAAGATTGGAACAGGTATTTATTGCAAGGTCTTTTCCTGCTGCCTGTGATTTTACTACTGATGAAAGCTATGTGCTGAAACCAGTATAGTTCCAATAAATTTCTCTTCATTCATCCTAGGTGCTGGCTTCTTTTTTGTTGTATACATGCTTGTTTGCCTTGCCTTGCACTGTCGTACTGGCTAGCTCTGATCTGCCTACATCTACATAGTTTGCACCAGTGCCCATATCCACATAGTCTTTCTTTTTTGTTCCTGTATCACATGATATACCCATACCCACCTTCCATGGCCTCTGATGGTCAACATTGCATTACTTACAATAATGTCACACATAACATTTCAAGGCCATTTGTAATATGCTACTGCACCCTTGTACATACACCTTTAAACATGAATATTTGACATTATATACACAGTCATCATTATGTCCCTATCACTGCATGCAAGCACGTTTAGTCCTCCTGTAGATACTTGAATGTGTGATCACCAGTTGCATGCATAACACTAATTTTTTCATCTATGTGTTTCACTATGTCACTTATCACTATTTTATATTTTCATTTGATGTCTGTCGCTTTATTTTTCTCCATTTGTTTTATAATTGTATGCAGTATCAGCCACAGCTGTGTCTGTGGTGTGGAAGTGGTCCCCACTCTTTTACCTTGCTCTGTGCCTAGCTGCTGACCCTTCATTGGGTGTCATAGATGAGGTGGCACTTAGTGATCTGGAGGTTTCCTTTGTGGCAAGTGGTAGAAGCTCAATTGAGGGGGTGTTGTCATACCCACCAGTGGTACCCCTGGTAGGTCCTATCATCTTACCTGGTAGAAGCTGAACAAGATGATGGCAGCATTTGTGGACCAGCAGCTTGGCACCCACATTGAATATCTGGAGAATGTCCTTATGCAACTGGTTGTGTTGCACTATTGCATTAGCTTACCTTGACAATTTTGGAAAGGGAATGCCTCTGTCTTTTCAAACTTATGGACAAAGTCTGACATAGCTGAAAGCCATGCACAAAGATTCATTTTCCTAAGAGATGATGACAAAAATAGTGACATGAAGGAATAATGATAATGCCAGCTGCTTCTCTAACAAATAATCCTCCCTGGGAAAAAACAAAACGTGATCATTATGAAGGTTCTCAAATGTACCTCTTGCTTCATACCTCAAATGGCTTGCCTATTCAGGCTAGTTTCTTTCGAAATTTTCTACTCTTTCCCAAGCACATGGCCCTTCCACACCTGGAACTCACTAACCCCTTCATCATTCTAACCTGTTCACAGTTATACCTAATTTTACTTCATATATATAATTCTTTGGGTCACTGCCCATCTTATGGACTAGATTCCTTCATACATTCTCCTTGAATTTGGCAGCCTGTTATCCAGGTTTATTAAAAAGTGTGCTAGGACTTCATTATAAAACCTCTTTAGCACATTTATAATCTATCCGTCTCCTAGAACACCTGCAACAATATCTAGAAATCTGCCATTTATGCATATTTTAGTGCACACAGTCAAAAACATATTTTTGGGTAAAAGGGTAGAAATCAAAAGCATCCACTGTGTTGAAAGAATGATTTGAAAACATTCATTGCTCATTTTCAGAGGAAAAACTTTGGTGCTGAGAGATCTGGGCTTGATGGTAAGGACATTTGAGAACCTTCATAATGTGTTTTTTATTTTTCCTATAACATTTATTTATCTGTCTGGAAACGGTCCGTATCACAAAGTATGTTACATATTGGCATTATACTTGGATTACTGTGTGAGATGGGTGACAGCATTGTGAAATATCATTTGTTTTAAATATCTGTAAGCCTTTTTTAAATTTTGTTTTTGCCTTAATAGCAGCTCTGGGAAGTTACTTCCCCTGCATCTTATATGTCTATTGATAATGTAACTTTAGCCATTTCTGTCAATATAAATAAACAAAATAGTTTCCCAAAAGTATTCACGTCTCTTGAACTGTAAATGCCAGTACATATGTATAAAGAGCAATGTTTATAAAATGAGCTCACCTTCATAATTGCAATGTATACAGTCTGTACGTTTATTTCAAACAGATTACAACATACATTTAGCATGTACCAATACACTTGCGCAATGCTTTCTAGAATTCATTCATTCCAATGCCCTGGACCAACTCATTCTTTTCTCCACTAGAAGTAGCAACATCCTTGACCTGGTCATTACTAACATGGGCAACCATCGCTCTACACAAATAGTCAACTCTTCCCTGGTTAGATCTGATCACAAGCTAATCACCTTGGAAATCAACATCCCTCCCACCCCACCCCCAACAAAGGTAACCACCATGAAAAACTTCTCCAAAACTAACTTTGGGCTCCTAAAAACAGAGGTGGCTAACATCAAGGCACCCATGCAACTGGAGAATAGTTGCATGACCACCGAATCATACACCAATGCACTGTATGAGCATGTAATCAAATGCATAGATCTCGCCATACCCAGTAGAACTAAGACGCTCTCCTCAAAAAAAAGGAAGCCAATCTGGTGGTCCCCTGCCATAAACAAACTCTACAACAGAAGGAGGAAACTGATGCAGAATAAGATGAAGTCCCAAGACTGGAAAAACTCTCTTATTGGCCTCAACAAAAGGTTAAGATTCCTCATCAAATCCTCTAAAGCTAGCTATGAAAACAGAATTGCAGCAGATAGTAAAAACAACCACAAGGCCTTCTATAGTTATGTAAAGAATCTCCATGGAAATACCCAAATTTGCTCTGAGCTACTGCACAATGGTAACTCCTATACAGAGCCAACAGATAATGCAAATATACTGGCAGACAGATTCAGTGCTAACTTTACCCCTCTCACCCCCCCCTCCCCAAAGGACCAATCACAATACCAGTAGATTGCCAGGCACCCAGTATTGATGAGTGGATGGGAAATAGAATATTCACCCCAGGGATCACTCCAGTGGCTCTACTTGACAGAGGCACTAGGAACTAAGGTTGGGTGGCATGATGCCAGGGTAATCCTATGGCTAGGCTTGTAAAGGCTCCAGGGCCATTAGCCTGGTATGAACCTATGAACGTATAAGCAACATTCTACTATAAAAATATATACATAAATAAAACAATCATCAGTAACTGCTATTGCTTGGTGCAGTTAATTTGCAACATTACACTTTGACATGATGCTAGCAGATTTCTTTGAGAGATGATAAATATAATCAAGGCTGGGATTCATAGAAAAGTTGTGTAGCATGGAGCATACCTTTATTGCAAACTGGTCGTTTGCTGGCTTGCACAGCATTGTAAAGATTCTTAGACCCTTGTCACACTACAGTGCAGATAGCACAAATGCACAGCCGGAGATATATGCAAATTATGCATAATGATATGCAACTAAGCAGCGGTAGGAAAATGAGGTACTAATGACCTGCAAATGTACACGAGGTGAACATAATGGTGATTCCTAGTCATTTGTGAGTGAACTGAGTACCAGTATATGCCTGATAATTAAAGGGTGAAGAATGACACATATTGGGGGTTGCTGATAGGGAGAATGATAAGAGTAGCAGCATAGGTCATGCAGCAGAGTACTTTAAGTAATAGTGCCACCCCTTCCCACTTGTAGGCAATAGGTAGCATCTGGTGCCAAAGAAAACATTACCACTAGTAAGTGACATACATCATTTCACCAATCAGGAGATATCTAATCATTTTGAGTAGAATGGCACATTGTACAGACCTTGACTGACATGCCACCTACACAAAGAATCTATAAGAATGTATGTCTTTCCATTACTGTGGAGACCAAGGTATGACAGCTCTTCCTATTCTAGCTATAAGTGCCTTTCATAGACCAGCAGGGGATTCACTGAGTATTTAACACGCCTCTACCACTAATGTACCCAAAAAGTTCATTGACAAAATATTTCTAGATGATGAAGAGTTTATATGGTTCCCTAGCACACTGCAGGAGAGAGCTAACACCATCCATGTTTAGAATGAAATTGCCTACATTCCTGAGGTATTGGATGCCATAGGTTTCATGAATTATTTATTATTATTTATTTACATTTTGATGACTTGGCTGGCCTTTCTGGGTGGACAAAGTCCATTTTCAGAGAAGAGCTGGGAAAAAAAGATACAAAAACAGCATACAGCTTGTGCCTTGGTAAATATAGCAAGCTAATGCTCTAGCCTCATGTTATGACATAAGTTAACTTCTGGACATATGTATTTATGAATATAGTACATAAGTCAGCAAGTATGGTGGAAATTACAACACTGGAAATGATAAAAGAAAAAAGTGGCCTTGGACTACATATCCTCTTATGCCATGCAAGACAGCAATTGGCTCCAAACTGGACAAGGTTGCAGTACACTGACCATAGTGCTGGCTGATCCCACATGCTACCCAATGTCAGGTTCAACCATAAGTGATGACACTGGTAATAATAGATATGACAAAATCATTTGCCACTACAGCTGCAGTAGTAGAATTACTGGTGGTCTGCACCATGAGGAGCCCTCTTTCAGTGAATATGGCATATACTCAGAGTGTAGAACAGAAGAGTCATTTGTGTGCAAGGCCACACCTTCACCCTACTCTAGGGGTGTATGTCTAACCAGGACAGACACAGTCAGTGTCACTTCATTATCAGACTGTACCTCACATATTAGTGTCTCATCATCATTATCAGTTCCTGCACAGACACCGATACTAGCCTGTTGTTCTTCCACAGGCTCTACTGGTGTCAGCATAACAGTGCTCTGCCTTGTGAACACACACAAAAGACACTAGGAGAGTATCTGTGCTAAAACTGTTTCTCTGAGGCATGCACACTAAGGATGTACATGCACCATGTCCTATACAGTCTCAATATACCTCTGCTGCCATTTTGATGTGATTAGGTAACTGAGCTTCCTGTAGCAAAACATAGACAACATATGCTGTGGTCAGCCAGTAGTCTCTATGTGCAGTGCTGCAGTACAGAAATCTGCTGACTATGGTACTAACCTGGTGCATCATCCATTGAGATGTGATTCCATCCTTTTACCAGTGTCTACTCCTCCATAATGATCCAAGAATTATTGTCTCCATGCAGGAACAAAAACTCCCTGGGATCTGTCAGTCTGCTGTCTGCAGGTATCCCTATGGCAGACCATTAAGCATCTATGTAATATGTCTTTGCCTAGTGTGGCATGTTGTAATAAACTTCAAGCAATACTATAATGTGTGATTTTTAACCTCCCCATGGCACTGATGTCATGGACTGCTGTCTACAATACCTGGTCCTGTATCAGCTGGTCATCACCTTCTCTCTCGCCAACATGTATCATCCATGTGTCTTGAGTGTTTGTAGAAAGACATCATTTTCAGCAGGGGTGGAATTGTCTAGCATCTGCTATCCTCCTCATTTTAAATATACAGACACTGAGAACACATGATACAGAGCTATGCACTGTATACTACTGTGACAGACAGGATATTGGCTGTAGACAAAAGGGTAACCTACTTACCAAACTTCTTCTGTGGCACTTGCTCCTAATAATGTGTTCTTTAGACTGTGTAACTAAAAAGGTAGATGGTTTAATTCTCACAGTGGTGTGTGTGTGTGTGTGTGTGTGTGTGTGTGTGTGTGTGTGTGTGTGTGTGTGTGTGTGTGTGTGTGTGTGCATGTGCGCGTGTATGTGTGTGTGTGTGTGTGTGTGTGTGTGTGTGTGTGTGTGTGTGTGTGTGTGTGCGTGTTTGTGCATGGTTCCAGTGACAGGTAAGTAAAGCCTCAGCAACAGATGTGCTGTGTCCATTTCCACTTATACCATGTTGTTCAAAGGGACAGCTATGCAGGTATGCAACACGGTAGATGTATGGACAGATATGACTAAGCCCTGCTGCACTAGCATATGTGTGTGCATGTGTGTGGGGTGCTTCACCCTCCCCACCCACTTACTTATATAAACTTACTCCATGGTTAGACAGCTAAGGGAATGTCACAAGTATGAAAACGGAGCTATTTCACGATAACACTGGTTTACTTGAAAATGTGTCTTTAAGATCTCTTTATGATCTGTCTACAATACAGCTAGTTAATGGGCCACAGTTAGAAGTAAATTATTTTCCTATGCTAACCTTAAATGACTCTGTCACACACAGTGCCATGCTTGTCATAACTTGTTAGTTTTATGAACTACTTTCAATTAACTAAATTTAAACACGATTACCTTAAATATCCTTTGTCAAAGCACTGGCTGTATTCCCCATTTGTGCCTCACACAGGTGTTCAGCTAGCATTTTTTTCAAAACTTAATTTGACTCTTCTCATATGAAATATTGTTCTTGCAAACACACCTGAGGCAATGTTTACCAACTATCAGTTATACAGTTTGCAAAACCTGTACATTTAAACATTTGTCCAGTGCTAGGAGTAAATGAAAGCACTTGTAACATGAAATTGTTGAAATGGATACATTTATAAAAAACAGAAATCCTTACATTTGTGCAATATAGAATATTATCAAAAAGAACTGTGATATTTTATTGTTTAAAAACACATTTAGTGATACTGTTTGGTTCCTGTGGAGAATTTGTGCTTCAAAAAAATTCAAATTTATAAGATTCATAAATAGTTAACATGGTAAGAAGATCAAAGTGTGTAGATATTTTAAAGCTTGAAAACATAAATATAAGTGCATTTTAAAACATATATATTTATTAATAAGACTATGAAAAGTAATGTTCCTCAAAAAGGAAGAAAATAAGTACTGTATCCCATGGTATGTAGCATCATTAATTCAGCAGCACCACATTTGCCTGCTTATTTGGTGTTACAGATTAGTCTGCTGTTTTCCTTCCTTTCATTTGCTTTTTTTATTCTGCATCATGTACTTTTCCGTCTGACTATCTTCCAGCAGGTATTGCCCCAGCTGCTTCTAACTTCAGTGTTCCGAAGAGTACACTTTGGGACTGGGACTGCTACATCCATCAACGAGTTGGGAGGTGGAAGGATATAGCAATCCATCAACATCAAATATGCTGTTTAGTCCACCAGGGATTTTTGTTATGCCCTAGCTGGGCACATACATCACTGCACATAGCATCAATTTACTCCTGCCGCCACAGTATGCCACATTCAGTGGCTAACTGCTGTATGATTATAACACTACCTCATCACTGGCGGACTGCTAGATTGCAAGAAGAAACCACACACTCCATCCCAGAATTAGGAGCCAACTGTTGCCCCCTTACCACCCAACCCGTCTGGTAATCAACCCATTAATCCAACTCAGGAATTCTGATTCACAGCCAGGGTCAAGATTCCAAAAGACATGCTCTCAGTGTGTGAGACTTAATCTGGGGGAACACCTATCTAAAAGCAGGCTTACACTGGAGTTAAGTCACATACACAAGAGCAAGTCTTAAGAATCAGGCCCAAGGTTCTATCCATCTATGCTACAAAGCCACTGTCTTCCATTTCTGCTGTGATACTGTCTCTTTATCTGCTATAACCATGTAACTGAAGTTCTTTAAACAAGGCTGTAGTGTCCTCTTACTTAGTAGAATCAGTCTGTGAATGAAGGTCTCTCAGTTGAAATGGCCTCTAGAGCAACCAGCATTAAAGAGTATTGGTGCTGCAACTAGTTATTTATGGTGGTTAGTGGTGTGCTGGGGAAAGTTCAATCTGAATGCCATAAGGAATGTATGTATGCATGTATGTATCTATCTATCTATCTAGCTGTTGGAAGGGGAGATTAAGGTCAACTTAGCAATTTTCAAAGTCAGTAAGTTGCATTTGAAGGATTTACTTCATCAAGTTACAGACTGAATGTGACATAATGAACTCTATAATTAATATATATGCATATCTATATGTATATGTAATATATGTTTATGAATATATATATATATATATATATATATATATATATATATATATATATATATATATGTGTATGTGTGTGTGTGTGTGAGTATATATACATACATATATATATATATATATATATATATATATATATATATAGTGGATATAAAAAGTGTACACACCGCTGTTAAAATGCCTGATTTTTATGATATAAAACAATTAAACCACAACAAATCATTTCAAAACTTTTCCCACCTTTAATGTGACCTATAACCTGTACAATTCAATTACAAAACAAACAAAAGTGTTAGGGGAAAAATATAAAGAATAAAAAAATAGGAGAAACCAGAAGATGCTGAAAATGACTGAGACATAAGGATACATAGCAGGACAGGTTAAGAGCTTCAGGTACCTGGTAGGGGGGGTGATTGAGAAGAAGTGACCTCTGAATGAGGAGGTCAAGGAAGAAGACAAGAGGAAATGAGGATGTCTAGCAAACAGACAGCTGGAACTGATGGGTGAAAAGATGTGGCAGTCAGACATAACTATCAAAGAAGGTAGGAGAGTGGTACAGAATTGAGAGAGGTGGTGACAGCTGACATGGCACTCCAACCCAATGTAGAAGATGGGAAACATGGGGATGATGATGATGATCAGTCACGATGTAGAAGATGGGAAACATGGGGATGATGATGATGATCAGTCACGATATAGAAGATGAGATGGGAAACATGGGGATGATGATGATGATCAGTCACGATGTAGAAGATGGGAAACATGGGGATGATGATGATGATCAGTCACGATATAGAAGATGAGATGGGAAACATGGGGATGATGATGATGATCAGTCACGATGTAGAAGATGGGAAACATGGGGATGATGATGATGATCAGTCACGATGTAGAAGATGGGAAACATGGGGGTGATGATGATGATGATGATCAGTCATGATGTAGAAGATGGGAAACATGGGGATGATGATGATGATCAGTCACGATGTAGAAGATGAAACATGGGGATGATGATGATGATCAGTCACGATGTAGAAGATGGGAACATGGGGATGATGATAATGATCAGTCAAAATGTAGAAGATGGGAAACATGGGGATGATGATGATGATCAGTCACGATGTAGAAGATGGGAAACATGGGGATGATGATGATGATCAGTCACGATGTAGAAGATGGGAAATATGGGGATGATGATGATGACCAGTCACGATGTAGAAGATGGGAAACATGGGGATGATGATGATGACCAGTCACGATGTAGAAGATGGGAAATATGGGGATGATGATGATGACCAGTCACGATGTAGAAGATGGGAAACATGGGGATGATGATGATGACCAGTCACGATGTAGAAGATGGGAAACATGGGAATGATGATGATGATCAGTCACGATGTAGAAGATGGGAAACATGGGGATAATGATGATGACCAGTCATGATG
>NC_056734.1:400895638-400935638 GCF_019279795.1 Protopterus annectens | reverse complement strand
AATGTTGCTGGCACAGGGCTCAGTTGTGAGCTTTTATATTGGCTAACTTGTTTAATTCAGTTTGCTCACTGTTGCTACATAACCCCTGCATTTGTGCAGGTCTGTGCTTGTTTTAACGCAGCTCCACAGTATTAGGCAACCAGCTACTGGTCTGCTGTATTCATCTATTTATGAGTAGTGTACCTCTGTGTAGCATCACACACTACCGTGCAGTGAGGCAACCACTGGTGGTCATAGAAGCAAAAATTTCAGTAGATAAATATTCCCTTAGTAGCTGCCTGTTCTCTGGCCAAGAAGTCCTTAAATTGCACTTAGCTGCTCAGAGAGCACCTCAGCTGTACTTACGCCCCTTAAACAGTCCCAAAAATCACCAAATCTGCAATAGTCTCCCTCTGTTAGTATAGATCCTTTATAGAGCACCCCATTAGTATAGACCCCATTTAGAGCATCCAGTCATGCCACATCCCTCCATTTTCTCTCCCCATTGTGAAAACAGGATTTAACCTAGTATTATGGATGGTCAGTTTCCCTCCATTTCTCCTACCAGCCTGCATGACATGGGTATCCTGAGGCAGTGTAGCAACTGCGTCATGTACACTGACAACCCTCTACTCCTAAATCACCCAAGTACAATTTATGAGAGATGCATCTACACTAAGAATCTGAAATTCTAGCTCTCTCGAGCACAGGACAGCAGCACTGAACAGATTGTCAGCTCATATAATACACCTCCTATGCAAACCATGCACTCTACACATTATTATTTATTTATTTATTTATTTATTTACATTTGTTGACTGGGAAAATCCGACTGGACACAGGTCCTTTTTTAGTGGAGGCCCGTGGAGAAAAGCTCCATAATGAAAACAACAATTAAAAACAGCAATTAATTACAAGTTACAAGAAGTATAGGTAGGTTTTGTTTAACAATAGTAGTAAACAGTTATAGTTCAAAATGAAATTAAGTATTTAGTTAAATGGTACAACACTTATATCATTGGTGCCATAAAGAATAGCAAGTATTTTAATAGCTGAGATAGCAGCTATTACCCTTGAATAACAGTGGCTAAGATTACAGCTGAGATATAATGCACTTGGCTGCAATCCAAAGGTAGTTAAAGGGGTGGAAGAAAGAGATTAGAGAGATTGGGGTAGAGATGTTGAGGTTTGTTACAGGGGCATGCCCAGTGCTCTTTTAGATGATATTTTAGAGCAGCCTTGAAGTTAGTGTGTGATGACACCAAAGTTACAGTGTGAGGAAGGGTATTCCATAATTTTTCTATGGAGTAGGAGAAGAGAGCTTCTCCAGCAGAGTTCCTGGTTCTAGTTATCTGTAATTGATTTTTGTTGCTGGAGCATAGTGGTCTGGTGGTATGATAGGATTGGAGTAGATTTTGGAGGGAGAGGACTTTCAGAGGATGATTTAGTAGTTTGTGGGCGAGTGACAGTTGGTACCATTGAAGGAGGTGAGGGAGTTTTAGTCAGCCTAGTTCAGTAAGTGAGGTGCAGTGGTGGCTATGGTAGTTTGCACCAGTGGCAAACTTTGATATTTTGTTGCAGTAACCTTCGAGTTTACCTAACTCACTTTGCCTTAGGTTGGTAAATATTGGAGAGGTGTAGAGTAGGGTGGCGATAAGGTGGCTATTTGCAACTGAAATCCTGTCTGTTTTGGTGAAAAATTGCTTATTTCTGTATAAAGCTCCTAGTTTCTTGTGTATTTTTTAATGGGTAACGAGATGTGGATGTCAAACTTGAGGTTATTGTCAATTTCAACTCCAAGTAGTTTGATGCGGTCTGTTGGGGGATAATGCTGTTGTCATTGGCTTTAATATTAAATTGGTGGATGTTTAGATTGTGTTTGGTGGGTTGGAAGATGAGGTGTTTTATTTTGTTTGGGTTAAGTATTAATTGTGCATCTGAAAGCCAAGTTTCAACTGAGGAAAAGGCTTCCTGTGTGGTCTTTTGAAGTTCAGGTAGGGAGTGGGCTGAGCAGATGATGGTGGAATCATCTGCATACAGTATGAGAGTGGCCTGTTTGGTAGCAGAGGCTAGATTATTAGTGAATATGGAGAAGAGTAAGGGTCCAAGGATGGATCCTTGGGGAACCCCTATTGATATATGATTAGTTACTCACCAGAAACTTACCTAAACACCAGGGAACTTCCAAACACAAACATGCTATACCTAATACAGCACCTGCAGCACTCAATGCACATAAAAGCACAAGTACCAGTGTCTCAACAAATAAGGCCCTAAGGGAAAGCACATCTAAACTAAATTTTTTGTCTTAGGTGACTCCATTGTGAGACACACAGATGCCCCACTCACTAGGCTGGACCAGGAGAAGGTTACTGTCAGCTGTCTAATGGGTGCCAGGATCCATCAGATCACACATGCACTCCTGTCATAGTTCATGTTGGTGTGAATGACTTGAGAAATACCTCACTGGACTATATGAAGAGAGACACGATTGAGCTCTCTGAATATGCTTACTAGGCAAGTATGTCCCTAGCCTTGAGCAGCATTCTACTGTCACCTAGGATGATACCACAGTATAAACAAAATATGACTGACTTCAACAATTGACTTAATTTCTGGTGTTATTCTAAGAGGATCCAGTTCCTGTCAGCCTGAGATGGCATGGTTGATAGACCCTGCTGTTTTGCCAGAGATTGTCTTTACCTGTCACATCTAGGCTTTCGTTTCCTGGTTAAGGCATTTGCCTCCCTCTTAGTGCCTTTTTTTAGGCAAAATCTCAAGAACAAAACTTCTGACATGAAAATATTGCTTACAAATAAATGAAAGGCTGTGCTGCTAAATGCTAGGAGTTTAAATCAGAAACTGTACTCTCTGGAAGCACTTCTCTTCCTGGTGGATGTTGACATCTGTGCAGTCACAGAAACTTGGTTCAAGGCCACAGAAAGTACTCCATCTTTGCAAGGTTACAATGCCTTCCACACTTTCAGATCGCAAAATGAGTTTATGAGAACAAAAGGAGGAGGAGTACCTATCTTCATCAAAGATAAATACACCACTAGACTGGTTAGACAGGAACACTCCATGGAGTTACTCCAAGTTCAAATAATTGTCTGTAAGACCCCCCCTTCAATCATCGTTAGCTATAGGGACCCCTTCAATGAACCAAGATACCCACACTGTTTATTTTGACCTACTTGAGTCAATCAAATTACAATCAAACACTCCAGTCATGGACGATTTTAACTATCCCACCATTGACTGGGAAACTTATACAAGTACCAACATGGTCACACAAAGGTTCCTGGACTTTGTTAACACTAATGCCATAGAACAAATAGTATGCAACCCCACAAGGGGCTCAAATATTCTCAACTTGGTCCTCACCAACATGGAAGACCATTGCACCACCAGAAGTGCAGGACCCTCACTGGTTAAATCTGATCGTGAATCAGTCACAACTGAAGTAGCTATAACACCTGAACCCCTCTTAGGTGAAATCAGGTAAAAAATGTCACCAAAGCTAATTATACCCTCCTAAGGGATTGCATAATTAAATTCCAAGGTCTTGTTCCCACAGATGGCATTGACAACTATACTAAGGTATACACAAATGCTCTGTGCAAACACTTACACAAATGTATTGACACAGCTGTAGCTGATAGGATCAAAACAAGATCCTCAAGAAAAAACAAGCCTCCCTGGTGGACATATAGCATTAACAAGTTATACAACAAGAGGAAGAAGTTGATTTCATTATCGATATCAGGCTGATTTTAAATATTGTATATAGTTGTTTAAGTGTTATACATAATATTTCATGAATGTTTTAACAACATTTTTTAAATAAAAATTACATGAGTTAAAAAAAAAGGAAGAAGCTGTCTAAGAATAAAAAAGAGAGGTCCCAGCACTAGAAGAACACCTTCCTCTGCTTGAACAAACAAATAAGACAACTTGAAAAATCCTCTAAGAGCAATTTCAAAAAAAAAAATTAGCAACCATAGCTAAGGATAACCATAAGGCATTCTTCAGCTATATCCGTAACCTAAAAGGTAGGACCCAGACATGTGCTAAACTAGCTGTAGATGGCATCACACACACTGATCCTGTGAAAATAGCTAACCTATTAGCTGACAAGTTTGTTGAAAATCTCACCCTCCCCCATCCCCTCCAAACATTCCACAAAGCAGTCTCTCTACAGCTCCCCCACATTGCATCTCCAAAGAGCAAGTAATTAATGCTCTCTCCAAGGCCAAAACACAGCGTCTGTGGGACTGGATGGCATTCCAGGTTGCATTTTAAATGGTATATAATATGAGTTAGCAACTACATTAGGTATTCTTTTCATCTACAGCCTGAGTACTGTTTTTGTCCCCCTGCTGAATGGAAAACATCAACCATTATCCCCTTCATAAAGGGGGTACAGCAACAGACCCTGGAAACTACAGACCCATAAGCTTAACCAGCCTTAACTGTAAGGCCATGGAACGAATCATCATGGACCTTATAAATAAGGATATAGGTGATCTCCAAACCCTTGATCTAACAGTTTGCTTTTGTCAAAGGCAGGTCATGTCTGTTAAACCTGGTGGACTTCTTCGAAAATATCACCAGAGCCATAGACGAAGGCAAACCTGTGCATAGAGCCTACCTTGACTTAGCCAAGGCCTTCAACACAATCCTACATTTGGGCATCAGTGATAAACTCTCTCAGTTGAATATCAACCCTTACGTTGTCAGGTGGGTTGCTAACTAGCTCATCAACAGATCACACTCACTCAAAGTTGGGAACTTTATCTGTCACCAGTGGGGTTCCACAGGGGTCAGTGCTGGGCCCCCTATTGTCTGGAATATACGTCTCAGAAGTTCAGGCCAAAACAGAGGCGATTTAGATGACTGAGTTTGCTGATGACTGCAAATTAGATGCAATCACTGAATCCCCGATTAATGTCAATATACTTCAAGAGGGACTTTACAAAATAGTGATTGGTGCCAAAGCCATGGAATCAAACTCAGTGCAAAAAAATGCATTATCATCCCCTTCAATAAAAACAATATCCCTGCAGACTATCATATAAATAGTAATACCCTAAGTAACAACTCAGTAGTGAGATACTTGGGAACGCATGTTTACTGTAGCCTAAACTTTGACTCTGTGGTAAGGAAGGCATTCTATGTTGCACACCTCAATAGCAAAGACATTGCCTGAAGAGTGAAAAAGGTCATAACATGCCTGTACTTGACCCTCATCAGGCCAATAATTGAGTACAATGCTCCCTTTTTATGTACATTATCAGGCACCTGCAGCAACTTGAGAGACTCCAGAAATTTCTAAACAAGAAAATTCAGAGCCTCCAGCACAAGTAATACATTGACAGACTGAAGTCACTGTCACTGTACTCATAGCATACAGACTACTTAGAGGAGACTTGTGCTTGGCCTACAGAGCAATCTCTGATGCAAACCTGATGGAAATGCTGCACATCCACAAGTTTATCCTGGCCTGCAACATAAATAGGACCTGCTGGAAAGACAGATATGTCTGTCAGAGGTTGCCACTCCTCTGGAATAGGCTGCAAGTTCACATCAAACAAAGCCCCTCTATGACCTTGTTTAAGTGTAGCCTTTATGACAGGATGGGAAATTGTAAACTCCTGCCAGGGATTTCACCTATGACCCTCCTCTATATGGGCAGTTGTTGCTAACTAAGATCTTGAGTTTATGCAAGATCCTTTATATTGGGTTTCTCTGGTATTATGTTGGGCACACACAGCTAGGCTTATAAAGCTCTTTGGGTCAGTAGCCCAGTAACCACCTATGAACCACCTCAATAAGTTATCACATGTCTGTTAACATTCTGCGTGAACTTCAAAAATTGCATAGTGTTGTTAATATAACCAAAACATGTATACGTTTTATCCTCTATGTCCATCCAGAAGATAAAAATATCATCCAAAAATGCATATGCAAGGACCAAGACTTGCTAAATCTATTATTAAAGATATATTTCAATTCCCAATATGCCATAACAAAATTAGCGAAAATAGGGGTGCATACCGCACACATTGCTACTCCTGTTTTCTGTCTAAACAATTGTCCATCAAAATAAATGAAATAATTTTTCAACACTTAATCCATAAGGGCTATTAAAGTATTCAAATGTCCAGAGAACAAATCAAGGGTCTCAGAAATACAGTCACCCAACCATTTTTAACCTAAGTTATGTGAGGTGACAGAATATAAACAGTTTATGTCTACGATAAAAAAAAACACAATCCCTTCTAAAGGTAATATCCCTAAACTTCCTCAAGAAGACCCATACATCTTTATACATTTGGAAGAATTGTTCAAGTTCCTTTTTAAGGGTCAAAACTAAAAACTTAGCAATAAAATGAGCCTTTGACCTTGTAGCATCAATTATCGGTCGCGGGGGGGGGGGGGTTGATGTCCTTATGAATTTTAGGAATACTGGATATAGTTATTAACAAAGGCCTATCAATTCACATAAAACTATATTCATCCATATTAATCTGCCCTTGTAATGGCATTTTATTTTTTGTCCTTGAAAAGGTGGGACACAATCTTTAGAGTGGATTAACTAGTGGGTATGTGGAATGCCGTGAATTATGGTGGCAATTATTCCTTAATGCCACTAGTCCACTCAGTTTGAATGAAATGTGATCAATCGTCTTTTAAAGTTGAAATGTTATGAAGTTTGGGGAAGTTCTTTATGTAGAATGTTTTTTTATACGTTATTCAAAATTATACAACAACCCCCCACATTAATATTCCAAATCGTGCATGCTGATTGGTTAGCATGCACGTTGTAAATCAAAGACTTATACTAATGGAAAAAGGTCCGGTCGCCCAGACTTTTTCCATTAGTATAAGTCTTTTTTTTGGACAGCAATAGAGAATGGAAGAACTCCGTTGCTGTTATCTCGCTATGTTAAATGAGTTTAACATAGCGAGATATCTTAAAAAAAAAGCAACGGAGATCTTCTTTTCTCTGTTGCTTTTTTGAAAGCTTTCTCACTATGTTAAACTCATTTAACATAACAAAACAGCTTTAAAAAAGAAACGGAGAAAGGAAAATCTCTGTTGCTTTTTTTTAAAGCTATCTCGCTATGTTAACCTCTTTTAACATAGCGAGACAAGTTTTTAAAAGCAACAGAGTTCTTCCTTTCTCTGTTGCTTCCACACACACACAGTTCTGATGTACTGCATAACCATACGCATGCACAGTACATCAGAACTGCCGCAGAATACTGGACAGCTGTGGAAGGGCAGCAAGGAGGCATTATACAATGCCATTATTTAAGAAAAGTAAGTATTTTTTTCTTAAATAATGTCATTGTATAGTTTCATAGTTTCATAGGTTAGTACTAAGCTAACTGCCCTTGCGAGCCATTTTAAGCCTAGCCAATCATCCCTTGTGAGATTCGAACCCTGCACCTTGTGTTTGTAAGACAAACACCTTAACCATTAGGCCACCCTCCCAAACTATAATAGCAATAACCCACTTCTGGGTGTGGGTAATGCTGGATTTACCCACAGTTGTCTTTGTTTGGCCACTCGGGCTTCCCCCTCGTGACCAAACCACACCAACCGTGGGTAAATCCAGTATTACCCACACCCAGGTGTGGGTTATTGCTTAATTAACTGTTTCTGTATTCGTGATTGATGGAATTTGATTGGTTGAACTTGTCAGGCGATTATTATAAGTGAGTTTTTTAAATGTGGAAATGGAGGGTATTATTTGTTCTGATGAAGTTCATGGTTTATGAATGAAAGTGCTCAATAAATAAATTTTGCAGTGTTTGTGTTCCATTTTGATCTGACATTCACCGTTTTTTGAATGCAGTTGTTACAAGGTTTATTCCTTAAGAAAATAAAGATCTCAGATTAACTGCTGACGGGTATATAGTTTAACATCGGGAAAATTCTGGCCTTTTTGAATGTGTAAGTCTAGTGCATTATTATAATGCTGAATGGGGCTTATATTGATGTTATAGAAGTTGTATTAATTCCTCAGTTTGTTTGTGTCTTTTGGCTTTTCCCAGTTAGGGGTTGCCACAGCGGAACTCCGGTCTGCTAATGATTGGTAGTGGATTTTTACATACCGGGTTACCAGCCCTGATGCACAATCTTCAACTAAGGCACACCCCATTCACGTATGCCTCCACACAAAAGACGCTCTAGCTGAGAATCGAATGGGACAACATCTTGCTATGAGGCGACAACGCAACCGCAGCACCACCACCGCAGTGTATTAATTCCTCAGTAATGTCATAAATTCGCCATTTTCTGCTAAATGGGGAAAAAGCACTAGCAGTATTATAGTGCAAACTAATAGTTTTATTTATAATGACTTCATAATCTAACTTCTCAGTCTGCTAAAGGGAAATAGAAAGAAAAAATATTCCTAGATATGCCAGAGTTGTGGGATTCAGTAAAATTAAAAAAAATCCTGGCAATTTTGGCTCAGTGACACAATTTACTGACAAAGCAGTAGAATTTATGTGACTGATGCTAAGATTAGAAAACTAAAATAATCATAAGATATGGAAAATGGAATCAGAGTATTATAATAATAATAAAAGACACTAGGCTATGAAGTGGGATTTAGTCTATATGTCAGATTGACAATGTTTGGATGTCCCTATCATATGTAATTACGTTTGTGAACAGTTCTAGATATTCTAAAGGGGGGGGGGGGTATATCATAACATTGTTTCCTTTAAAAGCTGCAGTTCTCTTCTTTTATAAACAGTAGACCCATCTATATTTTTATTAAACCAGATAATAGGGAATATGGGAATACAAAGGTTTAATAAAACTGCAAATAAGGAATTTCAATTCAAAAGACAAAAGAAACAGAAATCATGATATCGAAGCTAAGCATGAAAGAGAATTATATGAATTGATGATAATTGCTATCACTCTACAGCTTTGTAAAATTAATAAATCTTATTTGGTCATGCTTAAATAATGTTTGAATAAGTAGTTTAACTCTATCAGTTACAACATAAATATTTCTTATCAACTTTAAAAAAGAGTAATTTGTTTCTATGATGTACACAGTTCTGGAATTTTCACAGTCTAAGAAGTGAAAAGGTTAAATATGACTGGGAAAAATGTGAATGGTAAGGGTTGTCATTCATGGTAGCTCTTTTGGAATTTCAGGGATTGGCCCTAAATAGTACTATATGTGAAATGGTTATCATTTTACATTGACCCTAAATAGTACTATATGTGAAATGGTTATCATTTTACATTGACCCTAAATAGTACTATTTGTGAAATGGTTATCATTTTACATCAACCCTAAATAGTACTGTATGTTAAATGTTTATCATTTTACATTGACCCTAAATAGGACTATTTGTGAAATGGTTATCATTTTACATTGGCCCTAAATAGTACTATATGTGAAATGGTTATCATTTACATTATTCATATAAGTAATGTAAGATGTCAGTATTATTTTGGTGATAACTAGAAAACACTGTAGTCAGTGTATGTATTGTCAACTGATATCTGTTCTCTAAAGTATGTAAATATCAGTGCATGTTTTAGTGTTATAGTATGAAAACATATTTGTTAAGTATCATACTTCAGTCATTCAGTAATATCACGAGTGTGGGAATGTGTGCACATGTGTGTGTGCATGTGTGTGTGTGTGTGTGTGTGCTTGTGCATGTGCGTGTGTGTGTGTGTATGTGTGTGTGTGTGTGTGTGTGTGTGTGTGTGTGTGTGTGTGTGTGTGTGTGTGTGTGTGTGTGCGTGCGTGCTTGTGTGTGTGTGTGTGTGTGTGTGTGTGTGTGTGTGTAAATGTGTATGCGACAGAGAAGTATCATGACTTGTGCATTACATCTAATCTACTGCTCCTTCTCCATATGATACAGCAGTGTAACTGCTGGTCCCGTACTTCACTGTAACTCAGATGGTTAGAAAACAAAAAATAATCTGACTATAATGAAAAACTCTCTGTGCGAGATAAGGCTCAAAAGGGATAGAAAGTATGCACAAATGGTCTAATGGAAAACGGGAAAAAATCAAGTGCTATATTTGCCACAAAGAACTGAGCATAGAATGTTTTCTGATTCTTCTGTAAATATCTGTCTCTTTAAAATCTGTCAGTACCTGAAAAAATGAGACAGGCCAGAAAGAAGTGCATTAGCCTACACAAAATTTACCAATACATTTAACATAAACCACTTGGCAGTCATGTCATAAAATAGAGAACCGAGCTTCCTCACGTCATCCCCATATGGATTAATCCATGTTGTTGTCTAATTTCTTAAAAGAAGGAAGCAGTTGCAGTACATTTGAAATGTACCAGTGATTGCCTCAATGTCAAAATAAACTGGACTATTTCCAAACACCATGAACAGACACACTGGTTAAAACAAAAGTTAACTGCTATGAACCTTCTATAATCCTAACTCGGAAGAGGAAACCTTGCTCAGAGAGACATTGCTGACTACTCTCAAATAGTGTTAAGTATAAACGTTAAATAATTTTAAGTTATTTACATATGAATATGAATATGAATATATTTGAAATCATTTACTAAAAAATAATTAACTGTCCCTGAGATACAGAACCACCTAATGATTACTAGGAAGAGGGACTGCACTTGGAGGGTAAGTTCACATGACCACTGAGATGGGGGGAGGCTAAACTCCATACATGTGCATGTGTTTATTATTAATACAGAATGCATATAGAATTGTATTTATCTGAACTAACTTAAATATTGTGTCACTTAAGCTTGTTGTACACCCTCGGAGGGGCAGAAAGGAAAACACCTTGAGGGTTAATGTGGTACTTTTTATTTTATTCATATTGTGAGAAGACCTTCCATTCCATTCTTTAAATGAAATGCAGACGATTGGAACATCATGTGCCTTGCTGCAATGACAGTAATCACTTTTCATGTAATTTATTTGAATTTTGGTTCATGAAGTGAAATTCTGACCCTTAATGGTTTATTTGTTGATGATGTCTTACTTATAATTTGATAGGGTACTAAAACTCCAAAACTAAATGCTATCAAATGGGTAGCAATATCCAGACTGATGTTGTGTAGCAAGATGAGTGCAGAATTGTGTGCCAGCACAAAACTGTTATGTAGCTAGATGACTAGTATTGTGAAGAAATATATGTCTTGCACTTCTATTTCATAAATGTCATGAAAATGATATAATTTCACTGCATGTTCAGCTGTATTATTTGCGTTTATTTATGAAAGTGTGTTATTGCTAAGCACCTTTACCTGTGTTAAAAAAATCTAAATGATTTTCATTTTTTTTCAGTTAATGTGGACAAAATGTAACTTGTAAATTACAAAATTATTTCTGTAGGATGCACTGTCTTGCACCCTGACATAGGGGATAACCCCCTAAAATTATCTGTCTATCCATCTAGCTATTCATTGGTAGTTGTCATGCAGACCAGGAGAACATTAATGAGCCTAGACCAAATTCTCAATTGCCTTAAAGTACTCTCTGGTTAAGTGACTTGCTCAAGGTCACACAGCCAATGGAATCAAGCCCTGTACTCCAGGAAGTAGCACTTCAACAGTTTAGAGCATTAGTATTCTGCCCTAACTGCCATATGACATATGTATTGCTGTAGCTGCATATATACTATACATAGACATATATACTATACAGTTATCTATCTATTTATACACACACACACACACACACACACACACACACACACACACACACACACACACACACACACGTATGTTTTATGATGTATGTATCTATTTTTTGCTGAACTTCACTAAGAAAAAAAAAGGTTCAAAGATGACTGTAAAAACACAGCATGTTAAAGTGTTAAACAATCCTCTAAACTTATTTATTTATTTGTAGTTTGTTGCCAGGATGGTCCACTGGGCCACTAGGAGCCCGTTTTCAATGGAGTCCTGGGGAGAAAAGCTCCAGTAAATGAAACAAAACAAATAGAAGTTAATTACAAGGCAAATTATAACAATAGATAATATAGTAATACCCCAAATGGGAAAAATGCATTAATTAAGAAGAAAATAAAGTGATTAAACAATTACATTTAGGTACAAAATCTGTTGATTGCCACAGGTGCTTATTATATTGTAATGCAAATATATTTATATGCAAGTGTATGAGTATAATAAATGCTTATTTAAGTTGAGTTAAGTAATAGTAGGATGTTTGGAGGTCTGCTGAATGTAGGGGAGTAGCTTGAGTTGGGAAGTTCATGCAGGATGGGTACAGGAGCATTCCCATTTGGAAGTTAGATGGGAGTGAAGTAAGGTTTTGAAAGCAGATACGTTGCTATTTGTGTGGATTAGTGGAGGAAGAGAATTCCACAGGCGAGTTAAGGAGAAGGACAGAAGATTTTTCCTGGTAGACGGGTGGGTTTGTGTAGTTCAATGAGATTTTGGGAGTTAGAGCTTAGGGATCTATTGGGCTGGTGCATCTTTAAGGTGGTGGCCAGGGAGGGGCAGAGAGAGGGGTTAAAGATGAGTTTATGGGCTTAAGTGAGTTGAATATATGTTAGGTAGTTCTAGCCAACTGAATTTGTGAAGGGCAGTACAAACTGATGTGTTAGGGATCTGTGGCCTGTTGCAAACTTTGAAATTTTATAGTAACAGGAGGATAGTTTAGCTTTTAGGGAGGATTGTAGGTTGGTGAGGAGTGGGGCTCCATATAGGAGGGATGGGATAAGGTATGTTGTAGTGAGTGTTAGTTTGATGGGGGGGGGGGATGTACCAGTTGTGGTGATAGAGCATGCCAAGTATCTTGTGTGTTTTCTTGATGTTTACTTGTAAGTGAGTGTCAAACTTGAGTTAGTCATCAATTAGGACATCTATCAGTTTTGTATTAGATACTATTTCAAGGGGTGTATTATTCTGACTGGTGATGCTGAAAGTATTTTTGTCTAGGATGGTGTTTTTTGAAGGGGTGAATAACATTAGTCTAGTTTTTGTGGCATTGAGTGCTAGGTGGTTGTCTAGCATCCATTGTTCAGTTAAGGAAAAGGCATTTTGGGTTAGTTTTGTTAGAATGGGGATGGAGGTGGCGAACAGATTATGGCGGAGTCGTCGGCATATTGGATGAGGTGAGTTTCAGGGATGGTCTGGTAGAACTCATTTATGAAAATGTTAAATAGCAGGGGCCCAAGTATAGAACCCTCGGGAACTCCTGTGGGAGTATTGAGGAAAAGGGAGGTAGCTTTTTTTCATTTGACCGCTTGTTGTCTATCAGATAGGTAACTGGTAAACCATTTGATAGTGGTGGGGGATAGGTTCAGGTTAGAGAGTTTGGTGAGGAGAAGGTTGTGAGGGATGGTGTCGAAGACCTTAGATAGGTCTAATAAGAGGGTGGACACAATAAGGCCAGAGTCATGGGCTTTGCTGATAGTTTCAAGGAAGGTAAGGAGAGTGGTGGTGGTGCAGTGGCCAGGCCTGAAACCATGTTGTGGGGTGGTTAGGAGTTGGTTGTAGGTGGATGCCTTTTTCTAGCAGTTTGAAAATGGGGGATAGGAAGGCAATTGGGCGAACATTTTGGGTAGTATTATTGCTCCCAGCTTTGTGAAGTGGAATAATGAAGGCCTTTTTCCAGGGTTGAGGTACCAGACCTTCTGTAACTGACCTGTTTATTAGGATACAGATGGGAAAGGCTATGGCCTCTGGGGATATTTTTAAGAAGTAAGAGGGAATTTGGTCTGGGACATTTGAACCTGGTTTCAGCTTTTGTAGGAGTTCTTTTAATCGTAGAGATTGGGATGGGCTGTATGGAGAAGGGAGAGGATATGGAGGAGGGGGTAGTTGAGTAAGAAGAGTTACTAGAGGAGGAAGAAGTAGGTGAATGTAGGGGTGTAGAGGTAGGATGGTTGGTGAAGGAGGTAGTTAGTTTGGCAATGGAGTCAATGAAGAAAGAGTTGAATTGGGTAGCAATGTTTATGTCAGTGGAATTTGGGTCAGGGCAGGGGGTTTCTTTTTTTCCAGGAGTAAGCAGAGAGGAGATTCCCTGCCAGAATATTTTAGGGTTTGTACTGTGATTAGTTTGTAATGTGGAAAAATAAGATTTGCGGTTGGAAGAAATACGTTTTTTTATTTTGTTACGCAGTAGTTTGTATTTGTTAAGGGTGGTGATTGTTTTGTGTTTCTGGTAACGTTTCCAAGCTTTGTCTCGGAGAGTCATTATGCTTAAGGTGTCTTTAGTTAACCATGGTACAGGTTTACTTTTAATTTGTTTTGTTCCCAGGGGGGCCAGGGAGTTTAGCAAGTGTAGAAAGGTTGTGTTGAAATAGGTAACAGCATCATCTAGAGGTAGAGTCCTTGGTGGATTCCAATCTGTTTGAGCAAGTTTGAGAATATTTTGGGGTTGAAGTTTGCTAATGACTGAGTAGAGATTTAGGTATGGGATAGTTGTAAGGGGGAGTAAAGATGGTAGGCAAAGGTAGGGAAGTGGTCGCTGAGTGGGTCAGGAAGAGTACCGCTAACAGAGATGTAGTGAGGATGGGCTACTAGTATCCAGTCAAGGGTACTTCCACTGGAGAAGTCCTTGAAAGGGCTAGTTGGGGTGCTGATGAGCTGGGAGAAATTGTAGAGGTTTATATTTACGGGGTTTGTAGGGGAATGAATAGTGTCCCAGTTGATATTTACATCACCCAGGATGATGGTTTCATTAGTTACATTGGTAGAAAACCAAGAAAGAATATGTTCTAGTGTTGTGATATTATCACCTGGAGGGATGTAGAGGGACACGATACAGATGCATTTTTGTTTGTTTATCTCAAGTAGGGTTGAAACTAGTTCTGCATTATTAAATTGTGGAATGGGTTTGGTGAAGGGAGTAACTGAGAGGGAGGAAGAGTAGAGCAGTGCTACTCCCCCTCCTTTCTTGTTTCTTCTATCTTTTCAAAAAATGCAGTAGTTGGGTGGAATTAGTTCAGAGTCATTTATGTGGGGTTTCAACCAGGTTTCAGAGATGGACAGTAATTCTGGTTGATTATGAAGGAGCCAGGCATGGAGGTTGGGGATTTTATTGCATATGCTTTGGGCATTTAGAGCTGTGAAGTGGGGAATGTAGGCTTATGTAGGGAAGATGTGTAGGGGAAGTGAATAGGGGGCCTGGGTTTGGGTGGATATCACCAGACAGAAACATGGTGATGAAGTGACGAATATGTAGTAACAGGTGTTTGAGTAGTTTAGTTTCTTGTTTGTGGGTTACTAGTTCTATTGAAGTAATACTGATGAGGAGGGGTGAAGTTTTGTTGGAAATGGGTTTGAGTTTGTAGGGGAACAGTGTAGTATTGTTATTGTTGAACAGAGAGGGGGAGATGGGAATTATGCAGGTGTGTGAGGTCTGAGGAATATGTTAGTTATATGGAAGGGGGAGTGACTAATGTTAGGTGGAGTGGTAAGATAGTTTAGATAAGACAAAGTAAGAAGAAATGCTACATGGGTTAAGGTGGAGGCAGATAGGATAGGCATGGTGGTAGATTGGAGTGAGGTATGTGAGAGTCAGTTAGTTACTGGAATAGGTTGCAGTGATTGAGTTTGGTTAGAGTCTGTAATTAGGGGTGTGGTTAGTAATTTGGGTGGGATGATGTGATTGGTTGATAGAGAGGATGGATGTGGTTATAGCTCTATAAGTGTAGATGTGGTGGGGACGGACAAACGAAGCAGGAAGAGCCCAGAGCCCAAGATAAGGAAGAAGGCAAGACTGCAAGAAACAATCAGTGGTTGGATAGGTAAGTTAAGAGGTAGAAAAGGTGTGGAGAATGAAGCAAGAGGTAAGAAAGGTATGGAGAATGAAGCACCAGTTTAATATAAGTGGTAATAGGTAAGAGCAAGGAGGGTCACAGAGGTTGAAGGCTTGGGCAGGGTATTAGTGGACCCCTTAGAAGTGATTCAGTACCTGCTTAGCATGGGAGATAAAGTGAATAGTATGGAATGGGTATATGCTGTCACCTAGTGGACAGACAGTAAATAACAGGAGCACTTAGGGTAGCAGGTAAGGTTGAAAAATAGGGAGTATTGGAACTCTGTGGTAGGCTGCTAGCTATCATACATAGGGTTATATACAATAGTAGCAGGTAGTAATACTATTACCATTAGAAAACATACATTTTTCTGGCCAGTTCTAGCACAGGCAGAGATAGTAAAGAGAGCAATGGAGGATCTCTGTTGGGAGGTTCCTTTCTCTGTTTGGAGTCTGGTATGGAGTAGAATAATGGGAGTCTTCAGGTTAGGTAAATATAGTGAAGGCAAACTGTAAGAGAGGGAGATATATACCGTATTAGGGGTTTGCAAGTTTAGATGACTCCGTTTAACTTGTTAAACAGCTAGTGGAATAGCCTAGGGGGTGGTTTGAGATGTGGGTATGTGGGAATACTATGATGGGGAAGAGGAGATGATGGTGTGTGGGAATACTAGGATAGGAAGCTAGGGAGGCTAGGGACAATAGACTATTCATGCAACAGTACACAGAAATTAATACACTACACTACTCATGCAGCAGTATATAACATTAATATACTCCAACAGCAAATAGGTAAATTCACAGAGCGATTAAATCATCTTAAGTGTAGTTCTGTTAGAGCTCTGCTCTGACTGAACAGCAGGCAGATATTACACACTATAATAGAGCATAGGCCTTAATCAGCAATAGGACAAATAATGCAGTTCTTAGCAGTAGAGCAGTTTAAGGCAAGAAACATAGCACCAAATGTGAACTTAAGCATGTAGAACATACAATAGAGCACTAAGCTGCAGTTTATACATAAGGGCAGTACAGTCAGTTATAAGAATGAGCTTGGTGAGCAGGGCAGTGGGGTAATGGATACAGTGTAGGATTTAATACCTCTATAAAATAGCAAACTGTTGAGCTCTGACTAGCCAGACAAGTGTAAGTCTGAGATACAGCACTTGAGCGTAGGCGTTAGAATGTAAGCCAGTTCTTAAACTTAAATTCTGCTGTATATCAAGTGCAGTATTTCTGCTGTAAGTCAATTGAAGCCAGTTGCTATGCCTAAATTCCTCTATATATCAATTGTAGCACTATTCCTAAAGTCCACTGTATTTTAATTGCAGCACTAGAAATTAACTGGCCATATCAGCATGAAAATGAATGGGCCAGGTGCCCTAATAATAAAATATGCATATGAAATTTTGAGAAGAATTTTTATAGAACTCAAATGTAAACAAATATAGAACACTGTGCTAGAGCATAACACAGGAGATTAAATTCTGCAAGAATTAAAAAAAAATTGAAGTGACAGTAAAACTTGTGTTTTACATGGGAAAAATCCCTATAGCCCTCCAATATATTGGACATTTTTCTGCTTACCCTCTTACTTAATAGAATTAAATGTGAGGGCACCACATGTCAAAAAAAAAAAAAAAAAAAAAAACACAATGAATTTCATCCCAACCAGCATGCCTGTTGTAAATCAAGCATATGCCAATAGAAACAAGTCTAGTTGCCCAGACTTTCTTGTATTAAGATATGGTACACAGCTTTCCAATTTTTTTGAATTAAAAAAAAAAAACTTTGAAATCCAGTCAGTTCAGAGGTACAAGAGAGACAGGATAGAGAAAACAGAAGGAAAATCAGGTACGTTATGCAAAACTATTTTGGGAATTAATTTTGCTGTTTCTGATTCTTGGGGTTTTGCCATTCAATGTATCATAGTAAAACTACACAGTGCATGCTACATGTGTTGGTGTATTCTAGGCCAAAGGTTGAATCAGGTCCTTAGGAATCAGGCCACAGTCTCAGTTAACAAACCTTAATATAAATGAGTATACAATAATATAAAATAACAATGCTACAATCTATGCATGTCATCTTACAAAACTTATATAAAAATGATGATTTAACTTGTGTTTTAACCAGTATTTTGAACTTGCTGTCCTAAACTTATGAGTGGTGATTTCATGCAAAAAAAAAAAAAAAGAATACATGCATTTTAATATGCTAGCTCATTGTCGTTAATGTTGAAATGGGTTTGAAATGGAGACAATGTTCTGTTTTGTGTCACATAATCATCTGTCAATTAAATAGTACGTCTAGAAAATACAGTCTGAACATCCTTTATAAATGATACCAGTTATCTAAGTACATTTTTCAGGCAAAGGAAAGTTGACAAACTGGGAGCAGAACAAATACCTTAGTCAGTCAGACAGAGGAAAATGATATCATTACATAGTTTGCCTTTAAAATTACCAAATAAAATACTTCAAACAGCAATGAAGCTATTTTAAACATTGGAGTCCTGACAATATCTTTATCTTGTCCATTGCTTGGAGCTTAAATTGGGAAATGTGCTAAGCTACACTCAAATATTGTTAGTGCTCATTATTTGCTTAACCTGCAATGCACTTAATAATTGTGGTGGCAGAAATGAATCTATGACATTCTCACATAAAGACAAAGTTGTGAGATAGTTTACAGAACACTGTTCTGAACTGTTAGAGAATAATTGATGTGCTGCTTCATGGTTATTAGTGAACAATACGAACCAATGACTTTAATATTATATGGTGCAGGAAGGTCGAAGGCCTGTTGTACATTTACCTAAATGTGAAATTTAGAACTAGAATGGCTGCATTTAGTCTTGGTCTCTGATGATCTGTTTTATTGGAGGATAAAATGATCTCACATTTTTCTGTAGAACCTCATCAATCTGTATAGAAAATAATTCATTCTGTCTAGTCAAATTTGTCAAAATCAATATGACAGCAGACTGAAAATGTAATTGCACAGAGTTTCGCCCTTGTTTCAGTTTACTTTACTATTTTTTATCAATGACTATGATGATTTTCTCATGCCTGTATCCAGTTTGGAAAAGTCGTTCATCAATACTTCATTTAATGCAATTATTGGAGTTCATTATTGGTATGTTTAACCAAACTGTCTTGAGGTTCAGATTTTTGTTTAAAAAGTTAAAATTAAACAATAATAGTCCTTATCGATAGGCAGAAAAGACTGGTCTAAGAAATTAGTGCTCAATGAGTTCTTTCAACACTCTATGATGTCCTTTGGAGTAACTTCAAGCTATCTGGAATCCAGGAAATTCTGTCCTTTTAGGAGGACACCATGTTCTTCTGCTACTAAGTGCATACCTCCTAGTTTCCATGTAGTGTTTTAGCACACCATTTCTTATAGCTATTACTGACACCCCCTTACTCTGCTGTAAGGGCTAGCAGTGTAGCAGTTCAAACTGCCTCCAACTGACCACACAGTCCTGGCATCCTGGCTCTTCCGATGGTGGAGCCAGTAACTGAACTCAGGCTGTCTGGATTGTAATTATGACTTTATCCCTCTATGTCTCTATGCCTCTGAACTGGACCTGAAGCTAATACAGTTTATACATTATACTGCTTTGCCTAATGCTTCATATAAACTCTGTTTATACATGTTTGTAATCTGGAACACATACTGATGTATCATGTATGTAAGACAGGAAAACATACTGATGTATCATGTATGTAAGTGAGAAGAATATACTGATGCATTATGTATGTAAGTGAGGAACATATACTGATGTGTCATGTATGTAAGTGAGGAAAATATACTGATGTATCACATATGCAAGTGAGGAAAGTATAATGCTGTATCATGTATGCAAGTGATATTTGCTGGAAAGATGAGTTTGTGTCCCTGAGAAGGAAAGAAGGCATGTTGCCTCCCCTATAGCATCACAAAGGATATTTAAAATTGAGAGGATGAAGGTCTGTGTCAGTGTGACAAAGTGACTATCAAGCTATTCCTTCCTCTTGTTGAACAGGTTTCTTGCTTCATTATTGAACTGCCTGCTCACTGGCCAGAAGGGTAAGTATTATTAATGAATTTGAATGGCATACAGTCATTTAGAATTCCTGACATAATACTCTGGTAATAAAGCTGAAGCAGATTTCATCCATCAATAGTTTCCTCCTTTATAATATTGTGAAATGCATGGGTGGTGCAGTGGTGCAATGGTTAATGCTGTCATCTCACAACAAGACATTCTCTGGTTTGATTTTCAGCTGAGATGCCTTCTGTGTGGAGTTTGTATGTCCTTCCTACATTTGTGTGGGTTTTCTGTGGGTACTTTGGTTTCTTTCCACATTCCAAAGACATGCGTTTGGAGTGTTTCTCCCTGGGCCTCACCTGAAAATAGAGTCTGTCCTAGTATGACTTTCCCACTCAACAAATGTTAAATAAAATAAATAATAAATACATCTCCAGGAGAGGATGCTTGTAGTCGACATTAGTAAGTGTTCCATGCTCTGCCTATTTGCTATACATTATGAGGAGCAGTTTGACAGAGTTTGAAGATCATAGCTGATAGCCATGGCTCTGTTACAGTTTTCTTTTTCAGAGGACATTGTAGAATGTAGTACAGTTAGTGGTCTCATGTATGTGGTGTTCTAGGAGTTCTAATAATACTGTGGTAAGCCACCATTGCAGTAAGGGAGACAAGCTGGAAAATAAATTGTACTCAGGCTTGGAAACAGAGGATGCAGAGTTCCAGCCTATTAAGGTAAGTTTTGTTTTTGGGGACAGAGGCTACTTCTTTTGGTTGAGAATTAATTGTGGCACATTGGACTTTTATTTACAGTTGGCAGAGAGTAATTTATTGATAATGTATTTTTTGTTAGCTTTGTTTCTCTCACAGTCATGTCAGCTTTACAGAAATTGAAGTTCTGATAGTGGAGGCTAACCTTGGAAGCAGAGGCCATGCTAGAAGGGCCTGCAGAGGAGCAAGGGCAGCATAGAGAAGCATCACTTGCTCAGAACAAGTGGTTAAAAAACCCAAACAATGGAATCAGATCCTGTGGAGAACAGACCAGTGGCCAGGAAACTAAGAAGTTGGTCTCAGAGAGTGGCAACACCACCAGATATCGGAGGAACAGACTGCAGCTAATTCTGTGGTAGGTCAGCCTCCAACCAACTGTGCAGGTAATGTAGCTAAAGTAGATTCCCTGGAAGATGTTAATTTGCAGGAACAGGTCACTGTGGAATATCTTGAAGGTTTTTACATGCATTATCTGAGAAGGGCAGAGCTACAATTTTTGCCTTAGCTATTGAGAAGGATGCAGTAATTTGCAGCAGGTCTCCCTCATCCCTGTCTTGAGGGATGTGGTTGATAGGTATAATCTACCCCATCTTTGATATTTCCCCAGCTACCTTAAGCAAGCTGGCAGGTGCTTGGTGTGGGGGGGGGGCAACGTAATCTGGTATCAGCTGCAGGGTTAAGATGGAACACATCTCTTTCAGTGCTTCAAGTGCTGTATCAGGACCACCTATTACAGCACATATTACCATTACTATTACAGATAAGATCTGCCATGGGGGATATATAGATACATTTGAGTTGATTGATAGTGATGATATTCAGCATCTTTTGGAGCTGAAGTGCAGTAGAACTTTACCCTCTGCAAAATAGGTACCAGGGACACTTCAGGGGATTTTGTGTTTAACCTTCCCTCAGCTTTTCCAGTCATACCAAATGACTTAGGTCTGATGCTTCATAAAGCACTGGAGGTGCAAGAGTTGCCCACTGAAGGTTATTCTCTACATAATGAGAGCAACTGACCTAGCCAGTGAGGATCAGTCAGTAGAAGTCATAAAGCAAACAGACAAGTGGCCATTGAAGTATCTTTGTCATTTATTAGATAGGGCTTGTCTATTAGTTGCAATTGCTGAGCTGAGTATGTCTTTGTTTGGATTTCTGGTGTCAGGGAGATTATAATTTTGACATATTCCTTACTAAGACAGCAATGTTGCAATTGAATATGCTCAAACCTGGATCTTGACCTCTCATCTTGGGAAGTGATTTGGAGAGGTTTTTCAGGACTTCAGTGGGATCAGTTGTGGTTAGCAGTGGAATTTGTTTTGAATCAGATAGGACAACCTTATGCCTTGCTGATTCATTTATAGGGGAAACAATACTGGTTTTGTCTCTAGCATCATTTACTATCCAGGATATTCAGAGAGCATATGGTTATGCAATGGCTGTTTCATGGCACGATGTTAATCTAGTCATCCATTTTGTCAAGGTTGTTCTCAGCTGGAGCAGTGAAGCTGGCAGAGATGGGGTCAACAATTGCAGAATATTTTTTTTTTGCCATTGAGCACCTGGGGTTTGTGGACAAAGGTCCAGCATGGTTTTCTTTTGATAGGAATCACTTATATGACATTGCAGTTGACATATTTAATGTGCATATATCTTTTTTTCTTCAAGACTTACATGGCAGCAACAGTTCTGCAGATGTCTAATGAGCTTGTTAATAAAGAGAATTGGTTTATAAAAAAAAGAACTATAATTAGTAAAGTGTTCCTTACTGTTTGATATATCAGCTGTAGGTTGGTGTCAGTTGCTGCAAAGTTACTGATCAAAGCTATTACGTGTTTTTCTTGTGGGCTAAAGGATGAATTTGTTTGGTTTCATTCACCAGGTAGTAGTAGTTTTGGATGGACAGAGGTGTTCACAGCATGATGAACACAACCAAGAAATGCGGTAGGGAACAGGCTTTCCATAGTAGCCTGGTGAGTGGCCTCTGTGTGGCATTCCCTCCTCTCTCATTCCCCTTGCCTTTCTTAAGCCACTTGTCATGATCACCACAAGGCCGTGGTGAAATGATTTTCATGGTTGCCAAGGAGGTACTTTGGATATTCCAACTGGCTTGATGGGTAAACAAGCAGTCCAGAGTTAGTGGTATATTAAACCACCTGTCAATGGGGTTGTCCAAAATGTTGAGACCAAAGACATTTGTTTAACATTTTCATGAATAAGTGTAGTCAGGATTGTTTATTGGTTCTGATGGTTCATTGGTCCAATAGTACGGAATGGTGATGTTATCAAATAGACGGGTCACATTGGTTTTATATGTTATGATATCTTTATTGGGTGAGGGCTTGGCGAACAAATAACATTTGCTGACAGATGAGTTGTCCCCATAGCCATGCTGAGAATGAAATGGGGTGGCTTGCCTCCCTATAGCATCACAAAGAATATTTAATCCCAATAAGAGGAAGGGGTGTATCAGTCTTACAGAACAGCTGTGAAGTTCTTCCCCCTCTCCCATCCCTATTTACCACTATGGGGGTAGTCTCTCTGCGGGCTTCTCTCCCTTTCTCATTCTCTTCCTTCCTTCCTTTCCTGGACTACTTTTAATTATTATTACAAAGCTTTACTAAAATTATTCTGGTGGTAGCCAAGGGGGAGCTGTGATTTTACCACTTGGCTTGAGGGATGGACAAGCAGACTGGACTGGGTGGTATGTTACGCTGCCTGCGAAGGAGTTGAATAGCATGCTGAAGCTTATGAGAATGATTTAACATTATTCATGACTGCAGATTGATTCTTATGGTTTGTTGTTCCAATGATATGGAATGGTTTTGTTATCAAATATACTGCTCACACTGGATTTATGTGTGCTCATGTCTTCAATGGAAGCAAGCATGGGAGGAAAATGGAGGATATGCGGAAGAATGTTTTCTATAAGCACAGTTAGAAGGTGATCAGTAGTGCAATTAATAAAACGTTGGCTTTTATAACTTTATCCCTAAGCATGATACAAGTAATAAGTAGTAAAAATGATACAAATGAAATTGTAAACAGAAATTAACAAAATGATAAAACATGCTAAGAGGTGAGATATGGAAACAATTTAACACCTAAGAAATTGAATAAAAATAACAACAACTAGCAACCTTTAGCTGCCAGTTATAATTGCCCTAAGATAGAAAACCTGAAGACAATTAAATCACAACGACCCAACAGTGTCAGGCCACTGAAACTAAGTGAGTATGCATAAAAGAGATACAAAAAGTGCCCTAGCAAGGTTATGCTAAGATCATAGACGTTAGGACTGCTTTGCAACAGAAATGTTCTAAGTTTCTAACTACTTCCCATTCCCTGTAATGCAGTATGAAACTTTATCTCTCCATATCTTCATTGCTACATTAGTGCTTAGGCAAACTCCTAAATGTTCTATTTTTTCCCAAATCTGATGTTTAAGGGTGGTATTTATTGTCATTATGTGAAAACATAATGGGTATTGACACTGTCCGCGCATTTCCACAGTAAAGGTATGATTCATACAGGCCATTTACACTACCACATGATGGCTGCACACAGGAGTACACATACAAAGTTATAATGAAATGTAAATCTGAAATTATGCAAAACAGCATATGTTAGAGTCCTTCTCTTATCTGTTTGTGATTCATACTCAGAATTTAATGCATTTCCACTCTGTCCACAGATTCATTATGAAAGACAGAATCACACCTTTTCTATCTACTTTACAATCCATGATGATGCTGTCCCTTGTTGCTAGCCTTGCTATTTCCTGGTGTGAGCTGCTTGTCTTGGCTGAATCAAAACCACCTGCAGTTAGTGGTTCTCTTATGACAAGAAGGCAGAAATATAGGCAGAGAATCACTATTTATAGTTTTAATAATCAGGAGATACTTGGCAGATTTAGAGTGGACAGGGAGATTATAAGGATTTTAGTGAGTGAGACCCTTACAGGGGCACTAGTGAGATGTGTGCCCTTACTATCCCTATGGATACAAAGGTATGTATAGCCCTCACTATACTTGCCACAGGGACCTTCCAAAGACAGACTGGAGACATACTAGCTACCTCACAGGCTTCAGCCTTGAGGATACATCAGCACTCCCTGGATGTACACTGGGCATGTGTGAATCAGTACATTTATTTCCCGTTATCACCTTAGGACCAAGGCTAGGCTATGAATGCATTTCATGTGAGTGGCATTTTATCCTGAGGTACCAAGTGCAATATATTGCACCAATGTTGCAAATAAGGCCCCATCTGGTTCACATGGAGCAGTACTGGAATAGGAAAGGGTACCATTCCATCAATTGGTTGGCAGTATGAGATGCATGGAGGTGCATCACAAATGTCTCTGCCCAGCATCCTGGTAGTGCACATGATTCCCATATCTGGCACATTAGCTCAATTTACCACTTCTTCCTGCATGGTAGGATGCCCAATTGCATCTTGTTGGCAAGTGGAAAAATATTTTTGTTTCTTTTTTTTATTTTATTTAAGTGGTTATTCATGGTAAATGTATTTCTGAATATTAAATCACTTTTCTTTGTTTTGTCTCCACACCCCATTTTCTCTTTTTGTTTTCTTTTCTTTCAGGTGATGTTGGATATCCACTGGAGCCATGGTTCATGCCATCATTGATAAATCCAAGTGGTGCTGTTGAAGACAGTTATAACACACCCCTGTCTTAAACCTGTATTGTTATTGAGAGGGTGTTTAGAATGTTAAAGTCCAGATTCAGATGCCTGGATGAGTTTGGGGGTGCCCTTCAGTATGACCTAGCTACTTTATGCAGAATGTTTACTGCATGTTTATATGTTTTTAAGTACTAGGCTAGCTGCCCTTGTGGGACATTTTAAGTCTACTCAATGTCACATTAAAAGGTTAGAATCAAACCCTGCATACTGTGTCTGTGAAGTTCTGCATAATATGATCATGTGCCGGTCTGGTGATGAAGTGATCCATGCTGTCTCTGTAGCTTTCATTTTTACTCCAAATATGAGTAATGACGATCATTCAGAAATAGAAGTAAGGAACCCTATGCAGCAGGTTCATGTGCAGCATATGGTTGCATAGGTAAAGAGGCAGTGTCCAGTCGAGAACTATGGAACCTGAAATTCAGGTTAGTGCATGATGCAAGCAGTGATACAAGGGGTATGCTGTGTGGCACATGGTCTCCTGTCACTTTTCATCTGGACATTCCCTCTAATCTTTAAATATATATTTTTTTAAATTTCAGAACAGGTACTCAGCATTTTTTGTAAAACTCATGCCTGAGTGCTCACTAATGCCTGTTCAGTGATATTGAAAGGCATCATATAAGAATTAATCCCATTGTTAACTGTTTTGCACAATACATTCTGATGAGGTGGATTTCTTAAGTATGTATGTACTGAATGTCTTCAAGTAGTGCAATCAATAAAAAAGTGTCAGTATTTAACATGAGCTTTATACATTACAGGTGAATCAAAATGTACCACTTTTTTATATTAAGCAATATTTCTTTAGTTTTAAGTATGGTATATTTTAAATGAGTTAATGTTCTTTGTTATGGTATTGCACATCAGATTATATAATTTTTCATATAGAATAATATGTGTCTTCAGACACAAAAAAATATCATCATTTGTGCAGTGGTGAGGGTGAAGTGACAGCAGTGTTTGTTTACATGGCAGGATACTTATTTTAATCTTTGTTGATTTTTTATTAATGTATTTCTAAATACTTGTGTATTACTATTTTTAAGTTGCAGGTAATTGTCAGTTATAACAAGGGTAAAATATACTTGTAGACTCAGTGGTTTTCCCTGCAAATTCCAAGACCTAGTGGAATACAGCCACAGAAAGGAGTCTACACAGAAATAATGTTAGGGGCTGCTGTTGCTTTAATTCATGTGTATGTGCAACATGCTGAAGTCTATGCTGTTGCTGCTGCTAGTAGACCAAAGCCAAGAAGAAGAAGAGTTTTCAGACCTCATTTAACTTATCACAATCTGCATTATGTCAGAATTGTACAGTGTTACAGGGTAGGTAGAGACACACTACAGGAACTCTGCAACCTCTGTCATCCTAAACTCAGAGCGAGGGCAAACTGCAGGGAACCCATACAAGTGGAGACAAAGGTATGTGCAGCACTTAGAATTTTAGCTACAGGAACCTTATAGAGACCAACAGGGGACATACTGTGGGTGTCACAGGCATCAGCATCCAGGATCCTCCATCAGTTCCTGAATGCTATGCTCCAACATGCCAGTGACCACATATATTTTCCCTATAGTTTTGAGGACAGGGCCACAAACATGCAGGAGTTCTACCATGTAGCACACTACCCTGAAGTACTGGGTGCCATAGATTGGATTGCACACATGTAGAAATTAAGGCACCACTCAGGGAACAGGGATAGCTCTACATAAATATGAAGGGTTTCCACTCTAACTGCCAAGTCATGTGCAATGCCAAGAGAATCATCTTGAACATGTGTGCTGGGAAGCCAGGCAGATACCAAGACTCACATATCTGGCAGACCTCCCAAATGTATCAGATGTTCACTAGGGGATATATCCCACAGGGTCATTTACAGGGGAATGCAGGTTATGCACTGAAACCATAGCTGATGATGCCCATCAGAAATGCACACATATACCAACTGAAGAATGCCATAACGAGGCACATGCTCAAACATGAAATATCATAGAATGTGTTTTGGGCTGCTGAAGTAGTGGTTTCAGTGCCTAGATACGTCTGGGGGAGCCCTACAGTACAGTCCATGTACATGTAATGAAATATTCTCCATCTGTGCCATGCTTTACAACATCATTCTGAGAAAGCAGGATCAACAAGGGGAAGGGCCGAAGGGGCACATATCCCACCACCAATAGCAAGGTCACCATAGCCACACACAGGTGAGGAATCGGAAGGGGAACCAGTAGCTGCTGTGAGTGTAGGCAGACGTAGGTGTGCTCAATATGTCCTCACATTAGCTAAGAGGCAATTCATAGCACACTCACTCACCATCTAAGGGGTTAAAACCTTCATCCTATGCATATACAGATAGTAACAGTGATGTCAGGTAACACTCTCAATCTCTACCTACCCATGTAATGGCTGTGTACTGCTAGCATCAGAGTCAGCCCTGAACTAAAACTATTGCAAATGCTGATTTACAAGGTAAGTATTGCACCTGGAGTGTATTGTATAATAATATGAATGGATGGCATATCCTGGCATGTTGATACTTGATACTTGGTAATGTAAACAAGTAAAATGTGGGTGATTTGTATAGAAATGACTTGTGACAGCAGAGACTTATGTGACTTATGTGACTACATGTGCCCTCTATCAAGTAGTAGGCCTCAGGCATTAAAAACTCACACATCATACCTCTCAAAAGTACTGATGGTCACCGAATGTCCTCGGATTAGCATTGTACTTTTAGACTGGAAAATCATTAAAAACAGAAGTTAGAAAAGTAATGAGACACATTTCAGTTTCAGACTTCACAACCCTCAGAAGATCAATAACAATACTGATGAAAAAATATTTGATTCTATCAACTGTTTAACTTTCTAAGACCAAAATATGTCAAAGGTACAGTTAGCAAAACAACATCACAAACATAAATATACTAAGCACTAAGTCAGCTATGAACCCTAAGAATCAGACACAAATGTTATGCATCCCTGGACCCAAAATACAGAAAACAAGGATATGGCACAGTTATCATCACTTGCACAGGGTGTTGTTGGGGGGAGGGGGCAGGAGGCCTACTCTGACTCAAAAGGTCTGTGACTATGTGTGAGTAAGAAAGAGAAGCAGGCAGACATTTGGATAAAGTAACACATGGCCAGTGTAACACAATGAGCTTTAAGCTTCACAGTTGTACCATGTAACTGTTGTGTGTGTGTCTGTATTTGTAGTCCAGCTGAAACTGGTGTGTGAGTGTCTGCATAAATCCAGCCAAGTTCTGTGCTACCTCTACATCTTAGTATGTCAGACAAGTGTGAACCGTGCATGGCAGAGGTGGCAGTTCATTGTTGTCATACCTAACCATGAGAACTGTCTCTGCCAGGAGTTGCACTGGCATGTCCATGTCCATGGTCAAATGCACTGCTGCTACTTGAATGTGACTGATGTCTGCTGGACAAGCTCTCCTCACAAGGATGGTCTGCTATGTCTGGGTGGTGATGCCTCAACCTCTGGCAGAGCAGTGGAAGTAGTCTACTACGGGAGCATGATCGATCACGGCCATGTCAGCTAACAGCAGATGATGTGGCTGACCTGTACCCATGAGGATGCCACCCCCCAGCAGACTTTCCATCACAGACACTGCCCGTTCCAATGTGTCATTCATCGAATCCACTGAATTGGCAGCACAGTGGAGGCAGTCACACATGTCAGCCTATTGCTACATCTGCAACCCTATGAATTTCTCTAGAGGGCCTATGGGAACATGCCTGTGCCTTCATGACAGCCCTAAACATATGTTGAGTGACACACCTGTATCAGATGGATGATGGACAGCAGGCCTCATCTGAGCACCCCTAACAATCCTCCTGCATGGCACCTCTCCCAGACTTTGGCTACAGCCAGAGTCAACAGGCAATGAAGCTGCAGTAACCACACTTCAATGATTGAATGTCTTCCCCTCCCCCTATCCAATATCTGAGAGCTTACTAGAATGGGTTGGCATAGACCTACTGGCTGTGTCTGATGGAATTACAGGGGATGGCTGAATGTCAACCTCAGTGTCAGATTCAACTTCTGCACCCCCTGACTGTGCCTCTGTTTGGCCACTTCATCATCAGAGTCTGCTAATACTCTGACATCAGGTGATAAGGGTCCTGCACTTCCACCATCATTATTACCTGTGATAATAAGCAACAAACATGGGAAAGAAATTAATAGCTACACTGCTATTATCAAATGTGTGCTAACAACAATATACTTAACAGTCCTGATACCCACATCGCACATATGGATAAAATATCTAAATTCTTTGAACTGCTCATCACTACTGAAAAAAAGATATTTGGCTTACCATGTGCAGTTGATGCTATTCTTCCCATGGATGATGGTCTTAGAAGAAATTAAGCAAAAGGTAAGGACAACATCATCACAATATGTGTCTTTATATGTCCATTAGCAATAATTGTAACAAGAACTTGGATGACAAGTTCAACCTAACCCCATATGTAATTAATCAGAATGTGTTATTAACTGTAGCAATCTCCAATCCAGCAAACATATTTATTGTTAAACAGAACTTATTGCTGTCAATATTTTACTATAAAAGAGTATTTAGCAATTGAGATACATAAGGCAACTTGGATGCACCTGCTAGGACATATCTGTTCTCCCTGATGCAGTAGCACCAATGTCAAGTACATGCTGTTCTGTACTTTCCTAGGAGCTGTCTGGATCCCTGACCATGGACAGGAACTCTTCATTTGGTGTTAGTGATGGGTATGTAGCAGGCCCCACCCTCTGGTACCCATCTGATCATAAGTCACTACAGCTGCTTTCCTCCATGTAGAGGAAATCATGTCAGTGGCCCTATGGCACACTTGATCATATGTTCTGCTTTGATCAACTGCTGCATTCACATCAGCAACTATCTGTGCCAAATTTGCATTCTGCCTGACATATCTCCACGTCCTCTCTCAAGCAGAAAGGCACCATGTCACCTAAAAGCTTCCACAATAACTTGATTCTCAGGGCCACTGAAGGGTGGTTTTCAGAGATTGGGATGCCGGGCTGCCATAGTCCTAGGTGACCTAAAACACAAAAGAAGGATAATACACATATGTGTCACATAATTAAAAGTCATGTTACCAGATAACACATAACCATTTCACTATTACCCAGTGGAGAAACATAAAACAGTGAAGATATTGAAATGCAAAAAAAGGAATTGTGTGGTTGTAATATATTACATTCACACACAAAGAAAGACTGCATGCAAAACAAGGAGAGTAAAATAGCAACATATCCTTATTTGTGCCAAAATAGAAATGCAACTTTGCTCCCCCACCCCCAAAAGAACAGACAAATGACACCTTTTGCTAATAAGCCATCAGTGAAATGCTAAAAGTGCTATCAAATGGACTATCCCTGAAATATGTCTACAGATTTAACACAGAACATTCCATGTTTAGCTACTGCTAATCATGTGTACTTGTGGCCAGCACTCCCCTAGAGGTGTGTATGGTCCATCCTAGAAGGCCAACATCCTTTTGTCATTGATAAAATAGGATATTTACCATTTCACAGAAATAACAATGGAAGACTGTACTCAGAAAAACAATTGTAACATTAACAGTTGTGAAGACAGTTAATAAGGCTGCACATATGAGAAAGTAAAATACTCTGACAAACATGTCCATGCCATCAGTACACTTCTAAGAAATACATATAGATAAAAGTAGCATTTGCTAATGCAAATATAGATTAACAGATATTTCTTAATGACATTTCAACATATGCATTCTATTGCTGAAAAATGCAAGCAAATCTTATCAAGATCGGTAGTCTTCCATGCAGATATATCCCAAAGTAATACCCTCTTTTGTGTTATCCACATAAACAAGTCTTCTCACCTTCAGGTTCCCTAGCTACACAGTTCCCTTTTTATGGTGTATATTCAGGGCTGTGAGCATGGTGACGATGCAAATGAGGTATGAACTCATTAGAATTGCTGAATCCCAATTACTTGACTCTGTGTATCCGATGTAAATATAGTGCAAGCAATCCCACAGTGTTTGTTGCTACTGGATTGTAACTGTGAAATGTTATTGGTAGGGAGAAGGAAACCGCAACAACAACTCAGACTGCTCTACCTCCAGTGGGTGTGTCAGCCAGGTTGGACTTACAAAGTGCAGAAGTAATTGTATCAAAGTTTTAAATGTAAGTAAGCAGCACACGTTTCACAGTTTCTGTTCAGCAACATCCAACCACACCTTAATTTCTTGACAACTGCATATTATTGCTATTTAATATCCTCACACATTTTAAGGACAATGAAACAGAATGCCTTACAGACTGCATGTCTGAGATTACTGCTCAGATAAGACAAGAATGAGCAACAAACACAGAGAGATAAGACAGAGCTGCATTTTTGCAAATAGTCATAACTGCTTGTGTAATGACTCAGTGCACTACATTTCAAATTAATACATGTACAAACAACAGTCATATGTTTTGTTAGTACTGTGGATGATGTTGCAGTTGGTTGTATGTAGAATGATTTCGGTTCCCTGCTGCAAAGCTGTTTGTGTGGCAAAAAGGAATAAGATACCCTTACTCTGTACTGAAGGTTCATTGGAGTGAGAGTTCAAATCCAGACCTGTGTAAAAATATTTAATGTGGACCAACAAAAACTTTGTAACCTTTATTTCATAGATTGCTTTTCTTCATTTCAACTAATTTATCATCTTAGTGCAAAAAGAAAATGGAGAAACACAATGAATGACAGGTTTAGCTGTGCTTATCTCATTTGCACAAAACTTAGCAGTGCACAAACCTGGACTACTAGCTCACACAGGAAGCAAATGGAACACCTGCAGACAAGGCATAGACAGTGCAAAGGCCAAAAAGGATACATTGTTAAATTTTTTTGCTTTCCGTCAGACAACACCACTAAGTGACGCTGTGTGGCAGTTAAAACACAAAACTTAAGAATGAATAGGTAATTATGCAACTGCCATTTAACTATTTCTGTGGCAGCCACTGTAATACAAATGGTCCTGGGTTCTAATACAGAAAGTGCAACATATTTTTACTGTTGTAACAGTCCAGTTTAATGCAATGGACAGAAAAAATATACAAGTGTTATTTCAACATTCTTGTGGCAACAGGTGTAAGTGTAGGGCTGCCATACACGTTCTAATACAGGACATTCCAGACAGTTTTACTATCATTCCATTTCACATTTTATTAATTTCCACTCATAACACTTTTAATAGTATAGGTTATATGAATTATATGTATGAGAGATAACACCAATATTGTGTTTTCAGATGTATGACTGACGGTATACTATCTACTATATTTCTATAAGTATAATTCTGCTATGTGGACTTGGATAGCCTTCACACTTAAACAAGACACATACACAAATTAATCTATATACAAGAACCTTGTCAGGTTGTACACATGCACAGGTAACTCCTCAAACTGTCAGCTGTATTTATAAATGATTCATGACTATGTGTGAGCAGCACTTCTTCTGTGGCAAATATGGAAAATCACTGCTGTGTAAGAAAATGTTTTGTCCCTTATGGATAGCTTTGAATCCCAGACTTTAACAATCAAATTTATCCATATATAAAGCCAAAACAAAAATGTGTCAGATCATGGAATTTATGCCCCAGTGCATGTCTGCAAAGTTAACTCACTTACCAGTTATAAGAGCAGATACCCTTCAAGCTAATCTTAAGTGTCAGATTAACCTTCCAGTTTCAAAAATTGTTTTCCTTCTCTACCAGTTATAGCAGCAGATACCCTTCAAGCTAATGTTAAGTGTCAGATTAATCTTCCAGTTTCAAAAATTGTTTTCCTTCCTGCTTTGCACTGTTGCTCTCCTTTTGATATCTCACAAATACAGTTAGCATCATTTCTTGGGTTTGCGCCCTACCAGTAAATTAGATAACAGGACTTGGTGGGAAATAATCATTTGCCATAGCTCTACCTTTGGTATTAGACATGTCTGGCAATAGAGAGGAAGGTGTCCAGTTCAGGGTGCAGTGGTGGAATGTTCAGAAGTCTGGGATATTTACTGCACTCATGGTAAAGCACCATGAGCTTTTGTGGGATGATTATTCTGGCTCCCATTACAAGTCTGAGGCTTAGAAAGTTTGGTTAAGGCTGTATCCAGTGTGACTGGCATCCCACACTAGAGAACAATGTTGGCACCATTTCGTTGACCTACAAAGATACAAGAGGGATACCCTCAACCAGTGGTTGACTGAATTTCAAACTGGTGTCATCCTACAGTTGTGTAAGCATGCTAATAAAGAGAATTTTTAATGCATCTAAAGCTAAAGATAGGCAAGGCTGATATGCATAATGCTTTTCTGTTCTTTACTTTTCACAGCTAATGCCAACACAGAGTTGAATGGTCAGGCTCATGCTGAACATCTGAAGAGACTGAGGGAAGCAAGTTGTATGTGTGCAGCACAACAGAAGTATTATTGTAGGTTTAAAAGTTAATGATATATCTTTTGGTATTTTGTACAGTAGTAGCAAAGGGAGCATGAGTATCCTAACTGTAAAAGCAAGTATGCATGCATGTCTATAGTAAAAAACAACTTTAGGAGTGAAGTGTAAGACTGTAGTCAGAAGTTTTGGGTTCAATTACCATGAGCAGCAATTATACAATACTGCATTTCCTTTGTAATATTGCATAAGTTAAACTCTACACAAGTGGCACAAATTTTTGCTGTTAACTGTAATCAGTATACTTGGACCAACCATATGTGCCCTATACATGCACATTGCAAAGATCACTTTAAGCAATTCATAATTACAGTTTGTAGTTGATAGGATGCATACTTAAATATAATAGTCCAGATAAAATACTTATTGTGATAGTGCATTGTATGTTACATTTGATGGTACTAGTTTTATCTTTTTTTCTTTCACCCCAACCATTATCTCTTTTTTTTATTTTCTATTTTGTGTCATCAAAATGTCTCCATGTCATCCATCTGTAACAAATCTCTAAATATCAGCCTGCCCCTGCTCCACTGGCTCCAGCATTGATGCCCAGCACATCTGGGACCCAACCTGGCAGCAATGCCTCTGCTGCCCCTGCACTACCTGTGACCTCATGTAGCAGCGCCCTGGCAACTAGTGCTGTGGTACCCTCTGAGAATAATGACAGAGGCTGGCATTTCATCATCTGCCAGGAAATGCCAGGGTTGGTGCATAGGGTTGTGCACCACACCATTGGTGTATGCCTATGCTGGATAGAGAGACTGCTCTCCCTCATGGTATGTAGAAGAAGAAGACATCAAGAACTCCAGCCACCAGTGGAGTAAGGGGATATTGATGACACCCCAGTGGGTGAGGACTAGATTCTCACTTTCTCCATGTTTGATGGGCATGAGCATGTCCTGTCCCCTCCCTCACCCCAATCATGGTTTCCCCACAACATTTTGTGTCCCTCACCATCTCTGTCTTTTGTCTTGTCTTGTTTGCATTTGCTTCCTCACCTAACCAACTTACCTAACCCAGAAATACCAATGTCCCTTAATCAGCATTCTTCTTTACTGAATTAAGAAAAAAACGGGCACATGTCCCACAAAAAATATTGTCCCATACATAGCTCTCCGTTTTGCACATGTTTTCTTGACACACTTGATTTGGTCCAATTGGCTATACAACATGATTGCATTGTTGTCACCCCACTTTGTGGAGGTAAAAGTCAAAATTCACCTAATTTTCTGTACATATTGTCAGCTTGCACTGTTAAAGAAATTGATAGCTATGGTTGTTTCCTACCTCCCTCCTGCACATTCCTGTATTTCCTTCCCTTTGTTCTTCCCCCTGCTTGCTCCCCATTTTACCACTTTCCTATCTACTTCATTTTAACACCTATAATCTGGTCAAAAATATAATCACAGACACAAATAAGAACCAAAAAAGCAACAGAGGCTTCACTTTCTGGCCTCCATGTTTGCGTAGAGTTGGGCAATGTGAACCAATGCCAAGTGACAGTAAAGAGCTCTTCTGTGGTGTGGTTTACCTCTGCCACTGCTGCTTAAACATGTTACACTAAAGTAAAACATAGTAGCACAAGGTGAATGTAGTATAAGCATAATTTCATTTCATTATCACTACTTATTTAAATGTATTACATACACTTGGATTCAAGCCCAGTATCATCTGGACTCAAAATGAAATGTGTCAATTCATTTACACCTGTTGCGACAGAGTCAACAAAGCAGCAGCTATTTTTCATACACACAATACTAATTCTCATAATTTTAGCAATGGGCCTCATGTTTGCACATTGCTTAACAACATGCAGACAATTCAGTAGAAATGTGTATCTCACATGCACAAACAATTTGCTAGCCATTACGCAAACCAACTGCTCACTGTTGCATTATAAAAACTAAATATTAGTGTATATTAGTTCTGTTTACTGCCCATTTAGTCTCCTTGGCATGAAATTGCATGAGAAAATGTAACAAAAGGAAGGCCCTATCTAAGAATGTGTCAGATATTTTCACTGCAGCCATGTGTTACCTCCCCCCATGCACTGCAATCCTAGTCACTCAGAACATGCTCAGAAATATATTGACTACTCTGCATAAATTAATAAGAAATGTTGTGTGATATTCCATGCATATCTTTAGAATGACAAAACACATTCAGATTTCAAATACTTGTAGTAATGTGAGCACCTGTTTGCCTATAGTTTGTAAAGTTGTCTCTTAAACTATACCTGAACATTGGAACACAGCCACCAAATAGTACTTATTGCTCACTCATCAATGTAGTAACATGCAGAACTTGAACTATCTTGACAGTTGCAGGAGAGCATAAGTGTGTATCTGACAGTTACCACTCCAATTGCATGCATTGACAGTATTTTGACACTTGCTCAAGCTTACATATCTATTTCATGCAGGCCTCCCAGCATCTTCTCTCCAACATCCAGTGCTGATGTCATCCACCATAAGTTGTTCTGCAGCCTTGTAAGAGTCAGACTTGTGCTTTGGCGCTTGCTTAAAATACTGTGTTCTCTAGTCTGTGTACTTACATGGGTAGGGCTTCTGTTCTCACTGCAGTCAACGTGTGTGTGTGTGTGTGTGTGTGTGTGTGTGTGTGTGTGTGTGTGTGTGTGTGTGTGTGTGTGTGTGTGTGTGTGTGTGTGTGTGTGTGTGTGTGTGTGTGTGTGTGTGTGTGTGTGTATCTATCTATATATACAGAAGAGTATAAGTGTGTATTTGACAGTTACCACTCCAATTCCATGCAATGACTGTATTATGACACTTACACAAGCCTACACATCCATTTCATGCAGGCCTCCCAACATCTTCTCTCCAACATCCAGTGCTGGTGTCGTCTACAATAAGTTGTCCTGCAGCCTTGCAAGAATCAGATTTGAGCTGTGGTGCTTGTCTTAAATACAGAGTTCTATAGTTGGTGTACTTATGTAGGAGTTTTGTTCTCACTGCAGTCAACTGGGATGTGTATTGCAGTCAACTGGGGTGTGTGTTTGTGTCCTTACTTGACATTACAGAATGCATTTTACACCAGTATGTCTGACACTGTTATTAACATTTTCTCCTCACTAGACTCTACAGATGTCATCTGCAATAGCTGATTTGTTGATGTGCAGTATTCCCACCAGTGCAGGGTCAGAGACTGGCCTGGAGGCCAGGCACAAGTCACCTCATCCTATATGATAAAGATTACAGTGACAGGGCTTTCAATCTATCTACATATGTCATTGCATGGTCTATAGGCCTCGTATTTTCTTGATCAGAAACCCATTTGGTCTCTCAAGCTGCTCAAAATGTCTGAGGTACATGCAAAAGGGAGCATTATACTCTATTAGTATTCTGATGACTTTCAAGTACAGTGCTGTTATATAATCCTCAGATCTGAATATGATGGCTTGACTTATGAGGTGTGCAACATAGTCTAGCCATACCACTGTGGACACTTGGTGGCCGAAGTTCAGAATGCTATCTATGTGTGTTCCTAAGTCTTGCACCACTGGGTTTCAGCATAGGGGGATTGTTGTCAATGTTGTGATTAGCTGAGAATTCCACTTTGCAGAAGACCAACATAAACATTCATTTTTGCATTTATTTGTGGACCATTAGGTTTTGGCACCAATCATTTGTGTTAGCCCTTCCTGTAGTATGTTATCATCATTGGTGGACTCAATGATTGTACTCGATATGCAAGAATCAGCAAACTTGGTAAGCCAAAGGCCAAATACCTTAGCCTGGAAAGGGCCAAACACAGATCCCTGGGGTGCAACAATGGTGACAGCTTTACTGGTAGAGGTTGATTCACCAACCTTCAAAGTATGTGTTCTGTCAGTGAGCCAGTTGGGTAACCATCTAGCAATGTAAGGCTTAATCCCTAGCTGGGAGAGTTTCTCAATTATACCTGAGTGGGGGATTTTGTCAAAATCCTTGGCCAGATCGAGACAGGCAATATGCACCTTACCTTCATACAGGCCTATCACACAGAATCAATGGGCTGTGACAACATCACATAATGCTTAAAGCATGACTCAGCACATACACCCTCCTAACACAGTTGAATACACACTTCAATACATCCAGCACACAGACTACGTTCCCATAGAAGGGTGTACACCAACATCCATCCATCTGAGTTAGGGTGGATAGCACCTGATGCATACATGTATAGATGAATCCTGACTTACCTCATGTGTGAGGTAGATCAACATGTCATGATGGACCTTTTCCAAATGGATACTAGTATTCCAACTGTATGCAACAGACATGTGTGAGTTGTTAATGCTACATCCATGTCTGTTACATCTGTTAGATGTCCTCAGAGAGGTCATTGAGGGCATGCATGATGACAACACTATCATCCTGTGGAACTCCAGCAGGCCAAGGCATCTGACACAAATCCACACTGAGGTATTAACTCAACACTATCAGATCTGGCCATAACCACTTATATCAACAAGTGGGTTGACCAGTGGATCACATACATGTCATCTAAATATGTTAAAATGTGTGGAGTGACATATATGTCAGGTCCAGTGATCAAGTCTGTACATCATGACTGTCTGTTAGGCCATTTCCTGTCCATAATTTAAGTCAAAGACATAATGAATGACATACACATCATGTGTCCAACCAACTGCCTGAAGGACTACAGATTATGGACAATCATTGACTCCAACTGTGATATTAGTATAATACAGACATTATCAACCCACACCACAGATTGCTGCCACAGCCATGACAACATATATGATGAAACAAAAACATGGGAGATTTATTATGTTATGAAAACAAATGTACAATCCAAGGTATAATGTTATCATCACACCCTATAAAAATACCAACTGGTATGTGACCCATGTCCTTGGGTAGATGGTATGTAGAACATCCACCAGCATGTGGTCACAGTACTGACCACTCCTTTGTATATAACACAACTACTGACTATGTGAATAGCATCCACATCAAAGGCCATAATACCTCCATAACTCACTGCCTTCATCACACAACTAACTGAGCACAATGCACCTTTCTTCATGTACCTCCCTACACACCTTCTAGTGATGTGTAACTTAAGTGTACCACCTTTGCCACAGTGAGCTGTCACACATCTTATTGGACATACCTTTTGCATAAACATTACTGTCAGATGGTGAAGAACACCCACCAAAGTGTTACACCAAATGCATATGTGATGTCTGTTCTGGTGATGCACCCAGTACATACACAGCTCTTTAATAACATCAATGGCATGGACTACATTCATGACAGTCTGGATTGTGCCATACATATCTGCTATGTACACCAGCCAACTAGCATGTAGTGATCCTACCCAACACCTCCAGCAGATGTTAAAGTGTCCGGATGATGTGCTTGATTACCCTCGTAGATTACTGGCATGTCATAATAGTTGTACAAGTGTGTTTGTGCAGAACCATCTATAATCACTCAGAATTGCATATGTTGTGTCACAGAAATGGGATTACTGGTGATATTATTCTGATATTATCCATGATTGTGCATGCTTCTTTTACTGCTGTCCATGAGCCTGTAGCGGTGTCCCACTTGTTGAAGACCTGACATTACAATCATATTCAGGCAAACCAGTTTGTACAGCTTCGCAGTATGCACCCAACCCCAATTGTATATAACATCCCTGATAGATGTCTTTTGCATTGTTCATGTCAGGTTGCTTATCTCACAACAAAACCTTCTCTGTTGTTATGTAACCTTGTGTGATAGTCACATAATATACATCTTCAATGTGCAGTCTGTACTGTGCCATACTGATGCATGATTAATGTACCTGTTACAACAGTCTTCCATTTACATGCCCTCAATTACTGCACATTGGGATGTTTCACCTGTCATATTTTCCTGCGTTTCTTCCTATAATTCATCTGTTTGTCCCTATTCAATACACACTTTTCCCCTGACTATTTATTTTGAATGGTAGTCCATGTACCCTTTCAGATGATTTACACAGCTTTTGTACAGAATGCCTGGAATGGAACTTCAGAATACTCTGCACTGCATACACTGTTCTGTACTGTGTTTGGACCATATACATTACTATATGTTAAACCATGGCAATCATTGTGGTATTCCATGCAATCCCGCTAACCTAGTTTGCTATCAGATGCACAGGATTGCTATCCATGTTGCTTTACATGGTTTTCTGGCCAGCAACACTGCTGACAGCCACAAAGCCACGCT